>NC_092348.1:30834677-31001268 GCF_963676685.1 Mytilus edulis | reverse complement strand
TACGAATTGCAAATTGAAAAGGTACTTTATTTTTCACAATTCCGTCCAGGTACTCTGGGTCAATATAACTTATCAAACATTTCATATACATCTCAATTATTTTCATCATAGGACTGACCAGGGTTTCAGCTGGATAAGAAGTGGCCTTTCCTTTTAACGTTTTGGATACATTACAAATAGAAGCCAGATATAACTACATTGGTTAGACGTATAAAGAGGGGCATGAGATATCCCTAAACATGTTTAACACTGCCGCATTTGTTGCACCTGTATGTCCGTAACCTTTGCTACATTTGTATATAGTCTTGTATTTATTTCATTTTTTAAATTTTGGTTCATTTATATGTTTCAAGAACAAACATTGAACTTCTACCCCCTTTTTGTAGTTAAATGATTGCTCACTTAGGAGACAGCTTCAGGTATATCAAATACACAAGTACAAGTTTAGTTTCGCATTATAGCCATGGTGAATTTTCTAAATATGAAAGTTTTTGTACAATTGAATTGATTTTAGATATTAGGATAATAGTATATCCTTCCTAGTGGGTTTATATGAACATTTAGATTGTTTGTAGCATGTTTTATAAGCCAGTTTTCAGTTTGAACGTCCATACGTTCCTATCCGTACCGCCATAGATTTAGAAATTTTGTATTGTTTTTCAACAAAGATTTGACGCTCGATCTTTTCAATTCAATTTTATGGGAAAAAACAGCAGAAATGCATATGATTTTTTTTTTTACCTTTTGATAGATATATGTCTATGGTTTCAGGAAAGGTATCACTCTTATTGATTTAAATTTTCCTTCGGACCAAATTTTTGAGATCTATGTGACATGTTCAACCCCCTATTTTGCAATATTTGGTATCAAATAAGTGCTGGTTGTTGCCATGGTTACACAAAAAAAAAAGATTATATTTCACCATTATTACTATTGGAAATCAAATTTATGGACGATTCTCTTTCCATAAATATACACATGCATAACTCAAATAGTAAGCCTTATTTATTAGGAAGGAAGGGAAAGAGGGTGTTTAAAAATTATGAGTGTTAATTCTAAGTTTTTTGTCCTATCTGTGAATTAACACCACACCCTAGTGCATAATTTTCTCGTTGCGTTGGGTTGTTTCTTCTATATATTTGGTCGGGCTTCTGTTTATCTGACATTTTCCTCATTTCCATTCTCAATTTTATCAAGGATTTACTATACTCAAATATTTTTTAAAGATATGTACAGTTACATATATGCTGTTTGTCACTCCTTTGTGAAAGCAACAGAGATGGACAGCAAATTTTAATGTGATTCTTGTAAATAACAGTTAACAACATTGCAAATTTTAACAAAACAGATTACAAACAGTGGGTTAAAAACAGTTAATAGTTTTAAAAATTTATCAGTGAAATAACAATTTAAAACAAATTAAAACCTTGAAAAGGACAAAAACAGTTGAACATAAAAGGGTACCCCACCCCCCTTAAATATTTGAACTTAATACTTCATTTTCTTTGAAAGGACGGTAAATAACTATTCTATAATTAGCAAGTTGCCATACAGTTGAAAACAAGTTGCCATACAGTAAATTTGTCAACACGAGCAAGTTGCCGTACACTAGACTTTATTTCTTATGGTCTATATTCTTTAAAATACATCTTTTTGACAACAAATCTCAGTAAATATGATGCCACACTATAATAATCTAAAAATGTGTTTGGAAAAATAATGAAAAACAGTTCAATATCTTCAGAATGGGGCGACAGAGGACGATCGACCTCGTAATTTTCCGGTACTAAGTGGCAAGTTTTGGAGTATTACACAAAATCTTGTATTAATTTTGTACTTATCGGCTTAATAATTTAAAGAATTATATATCAGAAAATCAATTCTTAAGCGGCATCCTCATCAAATGAGTAGAAATGCTTTAAATTGGATGAATTCTTAACTTGTTTACTTTTTTTTCTATTTCTCTCCGCTTCGTTAGTACCCAATTTCCGGTGGCGATGATACACAGTGATGTTGGTAATAATACTGAATCATTTACCATTAATTTGTTTGTCAACGGCTATCGATAACAATGAGTTTACGCTCATCATAGAATAAAAGAGCAAAGTTCATGCATGTGCATGAGAACAAAAACAGAGAATGTTTATGAATTGAACAATAAATCAACACACAATGTTTAGTAATCGTATTACTTGATATTATATAAATAAGACATAGCTGAGAGGGTGATAGAGCAGATTGTTACCCCGAGAAAACATTGTCAACCGCGGCGAAGCCAAGGTTGACAATGCTTTTTCAAGGGGTACCAATCTGCTCTATCACCCTCTCAGCTATGTGTTATTTAATTTATTATACTGAATTGCCTATCATTATTGTCTTTTACAGAATACTTTTATTTTAAAAGTATTTTCTATGACTTCACGTAAATAACAACATTACAGGTATTAGAAAAAAACAACAAAAGTCAAGCAAGATGGTTTCTTTTATTTCAACATTGAAATAATAAAATCTGAGCCAAAACGTAGAACTAAAGCATTGCATTTAATACTTGGTGTAAATTCAATTCATTGTCCTTTAAATTATCGGTTTCTGATTGGTCTAGACTAGAGGGTAACATTAAAAAAAATTGTCACCCGCTCAGCCATGTGATAGAGTAAATTAACACTCTCGTATTATCCAATCAAAATACGGCATTTTAACATGAAGTATAATAAATGCGTTTAAAACCTTTGGCAAACCCACAGACTCAATGTATGTAACAAGTACGATGTGATAATTCAGCGTTACAGAGGAACTTTACCTAATCTGACCCATTCAATTGATAAACTGAGTGTGTAAAGAAATGGTCTCGTCTACACTATAATGAAAACGATTCTTTTGATGTTAAGTACTTGTTTCTTGTTTAAAACAAAACAAAACAGTTCTATAAGCTTATTCTGATAAAAATAAAAGCGGATAAAGTCTGTGATATTGAACTGAAAGCAATATACTCTCTTTGAGAATTTTTCTCCGAGATCGAAATCACAAGATAGCTGCATAAGATATAAATAAATTAATATTTGACAAAATCATGTTTTCTGCATTACGCTGAGAAGCAGTACTAGTGTGCATAAGTAGAAACTTCTAAGGTGGATATTTGATTTTTTTTTAATTTAAATTATATGTATAAGTTGTATTGATTTTTTTCCTTTTTCTAAGGCACTGACTGTAGAAACAATCATCAAAAACCGAAAGCATTTTATGCCCAATTAACAAAACAAGTGACAGTCTCTGGATCGGATACTGTGGTATTTGATAAGGTATTCACAAATACAGGTGATGCATACGATTCCAAAACGGGTATTTTTCGGGCACCTGTCAAAGGACTATACTACTTTGATTGTACCTTAATGTCGATTGGAACCCCATTACACCTTATATTAATGAAAAATAAAAGCATGCTGACCAGAGGACACAGCTTTAGTAACCGTGATTTTGGTTCGATATCTGGAACCATAGAGCTTGAGATGGGCGATAAAGTGTCTATACAACATTACTCGGCTGCAAGATCAGAAGCTATCCATGGTGAATACGCTAGTTTTACTGGGTACTTGATTTCAATCTCTTGACGATTTCAAAACTTTGGAAAATGCAACTACTATTAAAAGCAGTATATTTACATTACAAATAAGTTGTTCTTGTTTTTAGTAAAATTGGTTACTTTCATTTGGTTTGAATAAAGAACTATCATCGGTACAAGGACATAATTAAAAAATATTACTCAACATGCAGACATCTTATATGTTCAGGTATTTCACATCCAATCTTTTATCATGGTAATATTCTATACAAAGCACACACCTGTCAGTATTCACATCAGAAGCTAACAAAACCTTTAAACAAAGGGATATAGTTACGATACTGTTGTCAGGTCACTAAAGATTGCATATTTCGATATTTTATCTTTCGTCCCTCTTTTGTCAAAGTTTGTGTAAAATTTGCAAGCGTAGGTTAGAAACTAATGATGAAAACATGTGCGCGCTTAGCCATTTGCATCGTATGTGTTAGAAAGAAATGCACTCTTACTCGTTCAGTGTATAATCACTTGTTTATATGTCTTTTGACCGAGTTAAGCCTTTTCAATTGATATTTTATAATGTGTCTTTCTATGCCGTGATGTTATACTATTGTTTCATGTAAGGGTGAAGGTTTGTACCTATTAAAAAGTTTAAATCCGCTGCCTTTGTTTGCACCTGTTCAAAGGCAGGAACTTAACGTTCAGTGGTTTTTGTTTGTTGATGTTGTTGCTCATTTTGATATTGATTAGATCGTTGGTTTTCCTGTTTGATTGGCTTTATATTTTTTCTGAGGCTTTTATAGCTTGCTGATTGTGACTTGGATGGAGATTTGTCTCATTCGCACTCATTCTAAATCTTCTGATTCTATTCGAGAATGACAACAGTATGACTATGTCCTTTATTAATGAGTCTTAAGTCAATAAAAAGTATTTTGGTGACATAAACAGAAAAGAAGTAAATATTCAAAAAGAGGCAATAGCAGCCAAAGTGGAAAATATCCTCTATAAAAATGTATAGCAAAAGCTACACAGCCTGCTACACTATTAATTACTAGAGGCTGCATGTACAAATGTACAGTATGTAATTCGACATTAGAAGGTGAAACCTTATACATTTTGTAATCTGGTCGAATCATTTCTTCCATCACGCGATACAATCATCAACGATCAATATTAGGTAAAAATTTAAAGATGCTTTTCATAGACGGTGTTTTGTATTACGTTTTCTAAAACTTCAGTTCTGATATGTTTTCCACTGGAAAGATTATCTTGGTTGTGCTTATCACTGCTATGAATCATGTTGTAAAGTCAGATGCTAAGGGAAACTGTTCAAATGGTATGTATTGTATGTTATTGTAAATTACGAAATACATGAAATATGGTATAATTGCAAATGAGACAACTATCAACCAAACACCAAATAACGATAATGTAAACGGTTGTAGGTCCATAGACAACATTCAACACTTGCCAAAACCCGTATCATATAGTAAGATATTGAGTCCAAAAATGTGACACAATTTGAGAGAGAAATCTAACGGCTAGATTAAAAAGAGCAACAATAAGCGGACAGTGGCGGATCTAGAAATTTTCATAAGAGGGGGCCCACTGACTGGCTAAGGTGGGGGGGGGATTCCGTCACGCTTCAGTGATTCCCTATATAACCAACCAAAATTTTTCTGAAAAAGGGGGGCCCGCCTCCCCCCCCCCCCCCCCCCTAAATCCGCCTCTGGCGGAACAGTAAATTATTTGCACAAAACAAAAGACAACCGCTAGATTACAAGGCTCCAGACAATGCATAAAGTATGTTGCGGGGTTTGCCATATATGTGAGCGTCAAATCTTGTCTTTACAGTAATACTTCAGTGTTTAAATATGTTATATGGTTCAGATTTTATATGAGATTCACTTATAAATATAATAACACAGACATTTTCCCATTGGTAATGTTTTGAATAATTATAAAAATAGGGAGATGTGGTTTGATTGCCAAAGAAACAACAATTACTATCCACCAATGTTCAAATGAAGAGGATTTAGGCAGTTAGGCAACCGTACGGCTTTCAGCAATGAGAATAACCCATTTCGTATGGTTGGCTATAAATGCCCCCACACGAAAAAAAATGAAATAATTCAATCGAGAAAAACAGACCAATTTACAACAAAGCAGTATACGAAAAACCTAAAATGTCAAGCACGACCTAATGATAACCACTTAGCTACAAGGCTCCTGATCATGAATTTCTACAGGCACATTTTTTCTGTTGATGAATGGTTTGTTATTGCGTTTACCTCCTTGATCGTGTTTTCTGGAAAGGAGTTTTTGTATTGAAATAGACCATTGTCTATTTTATATTTTGCAAGCTGTTGTAAAGAAAATGAATAAAATGAAATCAAGGGTTGCGTCAATGTGACAAAAAAAAAACCGTTACAGAATGCAAAATACATCTATCGGTCCGATCAAAAGACTCCTCACTTGTTTGTGTGACAGTTATTCGTCCTTTGTATACCTTGTAGTTCAATTAAAATAATTCGAGATAATAGTATATATTATGTCGAATTATTTTAAATGAATTACAAGGTATACATAGGTCGGCAAACTGTATGTTAATATAATACTTCTAAAGGTTGAGACCGTTTTCTTTGACCTGCAACTCCCTTTATATCATACAAAGTCGAAAGTATTTGTGATATGACGTTTTTAAAAATATCGCGTTCTGCACTTCCTAAATTTGTCTTTGAAATCATCTATTTTTTCACAAAATTTAGAGAAAATATCCAGATTCGGAGACCATTATCGATCTGTGTCTTATACGCTTTTGCGCATGCTCCGTAGACGAACTACCCGTCAACGAGGTCAACGGCCGACTCGCACCACTTAAACACTCTCACTAATTATTACAACTTGCATCAGTTGATCAAAAAAAGGAATATAACAAACTTGAAGAAATGTGTTTAATCATTAGTCTTCTCTCAGTAAATTCTTCCTTTTTCGGAGCACCAGAGTCACACAGAGACAGAACTCCTGGTGCCACTCGAAAAAAAAATACAAAAAGTCGCACCCATTTAGAAATGTTTTAAATAATCAGAGAGTTGTAGATTCTTCTTTTCTGAGTTTTTTCTCCATTCTTTCAGCACCCGTTTCACACAGAGGCAGATCTTGATACGCACCTTTCGTAAGAAAAACACTATAAATAGATGTTTTAATCATCAGTTTTCTTGGTAGTCTTCTTCTCTGAGTTATTTTCTCCGTTCTAGGAGCACATGAGTAACACCGACACCCGAAGAGGCATTGTCATAGCGAATACCTACAGGAGAACCAACCAATTTTACCACACATTTCTGATTTAGTTTTATACTGCAATAGCAATCTCGTACAATAGATAGAAGCATTTTGTTTTATTTCAACCCTTCAATCGTGCTGCAGTTACTTATTGTTTTGTTTTCAGTGTTTAGATGTTTCAATTGTTTTTTTTTAAACATTGGTATTACCACTTAGAATTATTGTATTACATTCTGAATGCATGTTTCTCATTTGTAAGGATATTGCTAGCGATTAGTTACTGAATTAAGACTGTATGTATTACAATCTATAGGGTTGAATAATACATGAAAAGAATAACAGGAATTACCAAAAACTATCGGACAGGTCATAAGTAACTGTTTTTATTCTGTTTTGTTTTAAGAAATTCTCAAACCAGAATATCCACTTTAAATAAATACGAACTGGAATCTTAAAGGTTTTAGAAATTACTGTGTTTGATTTTGCTAGAAAACATTACAGACATATCTGCGTTAAAGCACTCCGTTTTAATTCATGGTAGTGTTTTAACGTCGCACAGAGAAATGAACAGGGTACAATTATCTTGCATGTTAACAAAAGAGAGGCGAAAGATATCAGAGGAGCATTCAAACTCTCGGAAGTCAAAAATCAACTGACAACGTCGACGTTTTTGCTAACAAAGACCCACACCGACAGTAAAACAATAGTACACAAAATACAACAAAGAAACCCAAAGACTGAGCAACACGAACCCCAACAAAAACTGGGTTGAACTAATATACTCAAGAAGGTTAAGCAGATCCTGCTCAACACGTTACACCCGTACGCGCGTCGTGTTGCTCCTTTGATATATTAGCCTTGTTCGTCATAGCTGATGGTAAGAAACAAAGATAGATACCATTCGTTCAGAAAACAATATCAATTTGATTTCTATGGCCTGATGGTGACTATTAAAATATTTTTACTACATACCTTTATGTTTCCAGATCGGACAGAAACTGTCATGGAAAAGCTTTTAAATTTTGTAAAAGAAATCAAACAAATAAGTTCAGGTAACTATCATAATGTGAGTCCAAAATGTTTACTGAATACGGTAGACCATCTATATTTACGTATACGGTTCTATACTAACTATAGCTCTGGGATTTTAAAACAGTGTTATGGCTTGTAGGTTTTAATAACAATACACATTGTAAATCACATTTCAGATGTATCGGTCAATTTTTTTAAAGATATAACAACCCCTCAAATAAACGAAATTATTTGTCCTCGATGCTTTGCTTTCACACCAATGGGCATTTCATTTGCGCCACTAACTATATTCCATTTGCGCCAAAATAAAACATTTCATTGGCGACAATAATGCAGGTAAATACAGATGCATAGTATAAAATAATAGTTTTATCCAACAGAGAGCTTACTTTAATATATTAAAACACATATAATAAAACATTCATCAAACGCGGTGGTCATAAAAACTTAGAGACTATACTATTTCAACTATCACTATGACTACATACCAAAAACGAATACAGAGAAATGGTGAAAATAATACAAAATGTCTTTGGAGGATATTTATCTAGATTTTTACGCTCCATGATATTACAAGCTGTGAGTATATTTTAATTTGTTCTTTTTTTTAAGGCACTGACTGTAGGAGCAATAACCATAAACCGATAGGATTTTATGCCATGTTGTCGAAAACTGTGACAATTTCTGGATCGTCAAACGTGGTTTTTGCTAAGGTTTTCACTAATGCAGGAAATGCTTATGATTCAAAAACGGGGATTTTTCGAGCACCTGTTAAAGGACTGTACTACTTCAACTGTAATTTTTTGTCAGATGGATCCAAATTGCACATTGTATTAGTGAAAGACAACATCAAGCTGACCTATGGACACAGCCGAAAAACGCAAGATGCAGGTTCGATAACTGGTACCCTTGAGCTTCAGAAAGGAGATAAAGTGTCTATACAACATTACTCAGGTGTCGGTTCAGAAACTATGCAGGATTCATACAGTAGCTTTACTGGGTATCTGATTTCAACCTCTTGATGTTTTCAAAACCTTCCAAAATGCATATAATATTAAAAACAGAATATTGACGTAAATCAAATTAGTTATTATTTACAAAATTGCTTCCGATCTTTAGTTTCGCAGTTAAAAGTTAGACTCCATTTCAAACTATTAAATTTATTTAGTAGCTAATTTGAAGATTCCTATTTTCTCTGAAGCACTAAAGTTTAATGATTTCTTTTCTTTGCTATATTATTTGCCATTACATATATTGTCATTGTTCTTGGTTTGTATTACTTATGTATCACATAACCGCTTAAGGGGTCTCATTGGAAGGAGTTCGCCTCATGTGTGAGATCGTTTGTAACCTCAGAAATAGATTACATTAGCTGGATTTTGCAAAACTTTTAGGAATTTTGGTCCACAATGCTCTTTAACTTCGTACTGTATTTGTCCTTTTTTACTTTTTTGGATTCGAGCGTCACTGATGAGTCATTTTTAGACAAAACGCGCGTCTGGCATATATACAAAATTTAATCCTGGTTTCTATGATGAGTTTATTGATTTATCTTCAGCTGTGTAAAATTTAGGAACTAGTTCGTCTATATTTGAATATTACTTTTACTGTTAAGTTTATCTCTTGTGATATCCATTCGACGTTCCTCAGTACTTTTATATCCCGTCATTGTGTTATTGTGCTATAGTTAACTTGGTATTTTTGTCTTTCAATTTTGCTTATGTGCTTTGTCTCTATGCCCTTTTGTTTTTCTATGTTTCATATTTCTTTGTTTTCATAGTGATTTAGATTATAATACAATGTTGACTGTTGTACCCCTATTTTGACATTTTTACCTATTATGTCTGTTTGATTTGTTAACACATCGTTGTCAATATAATTGAATTTAATGCGACTGTCACATAGTTGAGAGAAATAGCTAGCTACAAAACAAGGTTAAATCCACCATTTGCTATATAAGAAAATGTCTGTACCAAGTCAGGAATATGACAGTTTGAGTTGACAAAAGTAATATAATTGCGGACCATTTCAAATGCATTGATCTTCCAAAAAAAGGGGTTCCAACCCGCGGAACCTCAATCCCTGGATCCACCCCTAGTTGGGCGCTTACAAGTATCACTTAACCCCAACACGTTCTTTATATGCCTATCCCTGTAGTTCAGTAGTTGTCGTTGGCTCATGTCTGTCACGGATTTGTTTTTTGTTAAATGTTTTATTAAACATCAAGCCGTTGGTTTTCAATTGAATTGTTTCCTATTTGTCATGTCGGGGACTGTTGTAGTCGACTACACGGTATGGGGTTTTCTTATTGTTGAAGGTCTTACGATTACATATAATTGATAACGTCTACTTTATTTGAACTTCGGTGGATTGTTGTTTTATATTAGCAATCATACTACATCTCCTTATTTGTAAACTAGTATATCAAGGATCAAGATCTCTCTCATCACTCTTAAAATGTTTAGATAATATTTACATTTCTATAAAGCAACAATATCTTCTTTATGACAGTATGGTTGGATTGGTACTGAACTATTCTTCCGAAATATGGCGTTTTCAACGACATAGAGATTATTCATAACCGTTTTTGTAGGTTTGCTTTAAAATTAGGTAAACGTGCTCTTATTAGTTTTCTTTGTGGCGAGCTTGGTCAACTACCTTTGTATGTTTTGAGAAAACAATTAATCTTAAAATATAGGTTAGATATTGTTACATATTTAAACAGCTTTTGTATATGATGTACAACAAATTTTAAATGACGATGCAAATCATATAAAATTTTATACAATCAAGTTGTAACGTACAGCGATCATGGTGTGACGATACATTGGTGTATTGATTTTGTGGTGCTACGCCTAGTGTCAAATTTGTCATGCATGTTTAGGACTAAATTAAATATATTGTAGATAGTTTCGTAATAAAACGGCTTTAGATATGTTATACGACAATAATACATAAACAGATAAAAGGTATGAACATTAAAAGAGACCACAACAAAGACTATCGAGTAATACCCATAAATAACAGAAATAGACGTTTAATCAACAATGAACAACAAAAAATCCGGACAGCCGGACGTTTGTCTAAAAATAAAGTGGTGCTCATCTAGTTTAACATGCAATCCCTCCCTGACAAGACACGCAATGCAGTGTGCTTAATCAGTATAACATGCACCCTCCCCAGTCAGATTTAGTACGCGCAAAATATATAGCTGTGTATTTCTGAGTGTTTGTTTATTTTACATTGGCTAGAGGTATAGGGGTGGATGGGATCTCTCTTAACATGTTTAATCCCACCGCATTTTTTTGCGCTTGTTCCAAGTATAAAGCCTCGGGCATTTGTTACTAGTAGTCTTATAAGTTTATCAATTTTAGTTCATTTAGTTGTTCAGAAATTTAGTCTGACGTCCATTTTCACTGAACTAGTACACAGTTTTGTTTAGGGGTCAACGGAAGTGCGCATTTCGCTGTGTTGAAGACAAATTGGTGGCCTTCGGCTGTTTTGTTTACTCTTTGTTCGGGTTGTTGTTTCTTTTAAACATTCCCAATTCGATTCTCTATTTAAACTTGTAACCTTCCGACTTTTTTTCTGTTTTGACTTTATTTGGCAGTAAACAATACAAGAAAAACAAACTACAAAGTGCAGCTTCAAACAGGAATACAGCAAGATAATTAATTTAAAAAATGCGGTCAAAAGTCAAAATTTGCTCGTCGCGAAACAATGCTACATTTTGATATTCATTTGAAATAAAATAATTGTTATGATTTACACCTCGTTACCTTTTCAAATATAACTATTGTTGTTTTTTTTTTGTTTACAACATTATTACAAAAACACCTTTTGACTTCGAAATTAAGTAGACCATAAAAGCGATGGTCATTATCTTTCTTCTGTTGTAAGTTTAATTTAGTCATTTTGCGTCATGGATTGGTAAAGATGTCATAATGTATGTTTTTAAATATGAAGAAAGGAGTAGTCCGGTTGTCCTGTACGTCAATGAGACACACACAAAAAAAGCGAAAAAAAAAAATTAACAAAAGGGGGTAACAGTCATTTTTCAACAAAAGAATACATCAAAAGATTACACATTTTGTTAGAAAAAGAGCAAATTCGTGAGAAGTTGTGTAGGACTTGAATGGCCAAACTGACAAAAAAAAATGAATCAATCAATTTTTGGTATTTTAAAATTGTTTTGTTTTAATATCGGGAAATCTTCAAAAAACAAAACCCACATGCATTAAATTAACAGAAGGTCTCTCGAGCTTTTAAATATCACAACGTAGGAGTATGTATATATAACCTTAATTGATAAGATGTTTTGTGATTTAACACCATCAACTTAAAGATTTTAACAATCAATAACGTATGTTTTTTTTTTAATTATTTAATGATATCAGCTCTGAACATTATTATTCTTAAAAAGGAAACTGTTGTATGTGATGGTATAAAATAATATTTAAAACATATTTCTTTTTAAAGTTTTGTGAAAAGAACATTTCATTTTATGTATTGAAATGTGTAACAAATCCCGAGTGAAAGGCCTCTGACAGACTGAGTGAGCATCAAATCATTGTCAACGATAGCCTATGACAAACAAGTTACATGTATGAAGTAGGTATCCAACGAGGACGCGGTGTGTCAGTGTAAGATCACCCCCGTAAGATCGGTGCAAAGCTATAGATAGAACGGCGGACCAGTTTAGAAGAATAGAACATATAAAATTACATAGACAAAAAGAAAAGCGAAAATGACAGAAATTTTAGTAAAATCTGTATCTGATGTACAACAAACAATACAAAATTATGAAACAGAAAATCATGCTAAATTCCGAGTGGTTAAAAAGGATATTAACTACGGAAATGACGGAAAAGGTACATGGTCCACTTTGAAAAGGGGGAGGGGGGTATTTTCACCAGAAAATACTTGAACTTCAGTTAAAGTTTTCCAAGAAACAATATCCTTAATTACTTTTACAAAAAGGCTCTTGGCTAAAGGACAAGTGCATATAAATGCAGTACATTGCCTACAAATTATAATATCAAACTAAAGTCACATTTGTTGACATGTTTGATGATTTAGAAAACAGGATTGAAATATCTGCATCAAGATAAATATTCTACTACATGTTCATTCAGGCTCTTTTGTTATAATAAACACCCATGCAACCACGCATCCCATATTGCTGATAGGACCCGACACAAATATCAATTTCGAGTTTCGGTAGTTAAGCTTGGGATGGTCATTTTAAGATGCATTATTTGAATATAATCAAATATGAAAATTATTCATATTTATATTGATATATTTATATTTTTATTCTTCTTCAATATATCTAGTTATTATGACAGATCTACCATCATCAGGGGTCCAACTGTCAATTTAATGTTAAAGTCTTTAACTTTGATCTACTAAGCATATCCCCAATACTTTTATGTTTGCTATACGCAACTATTGGTGCTGTATTGAATATTTGTACACAGTCTTCGTCGAACTGTAATAAATGCCAGTGTTTCATTATACGTTTCTTTATTTTACGTATATAATTATGGATTATATTTAGTTATTAAAACTAACGGAATACTTTGCTTCTCTTTAGATTTGTTTTGTTGTAATAAATCAGTACGGTCAATTGATAAAGCATCAGTAATACTATCATCTATTTCAGCGTTATCATAACCCCTACTTTGAAATTAGTTAGATTGTTTATTAATTTGTTATGGTCACTTGTATTTCTAATTTGCCGTATTGCTTCACCTTTAATAAACCCTCTGAATGCTGTGAGTGACAGCTATATCTGTGCAGAAACAGATAAGAATTTGTTTCTTTAAAATGTATTTCAAGGTCAAGGATGCCATATGTTGTAAATCGTTGACCTTTAATTACATCAACATCCAAGAACGACATCTTATCGTTTTTGATTTCATAGGTGAACTTTAATAAAGGGTTATAATCATTTGCTAGACGAAAAAAATCTATAATTTCATCTGATGTTCCATCATATATAATGAATCCATCGTCTCTATATCTGCCATGATAGAATATTTTGTCTTTATATTGAAATGCAGAAATAATTTGATTCATTATTTCAAACATAAGTATGTCACAGATTTCCGGTGAAGGAACTGCTCCAATTGCCGTACCTGTTACTTGTTTGTAAATTTTCACATCAAATTCAAATACATTGTTTTCTAAAATAATTCTCAACAAATGTATTAATACATTGACCATGTTGACTGGCGGAGCATTGACTTTGAAGTTTGATTTGTCAAAACTGTCATAGGCTCGTTCAACCGCACTCAATGACGCTTCTTGAGGTAGATTAGTAAACATCTGTGTTATATCATATGAAACCAAAAGGCTGTTTGCCATAGGTTTTAATTTCTCAATGATATTAATGAACGATTTAGTATCTTTTATATATGTAGACTGATTTTGAACTATTGGTATAAGAAAAAAGTCAACGTAATGACCTATAAGTTCAGTTACAGAACCACACTGTGATATAATTGGTCTACCAGGTGGAATTATATTTAATTCATTTAATCCATCATGTTGTATTTGTTTAAACGTCTCTGTTTCAAGACGATGAACTTTTGGGAGAATATAAATTCTCCCTAATCGTGCATCTCTTAATTTTTGATCATAGAAATCATAATCCAGCTACCCGGATAAAGGTCAATGCCAACATATGATCATAGAAATCATAATCCAGCTACCCGGATAAAGGTCAATGCCATAATATGATCATAGAAATCATAATCCAGCTACCCAGATAAAGATCAATGCCAACATATGATCATAGAAATCATAATCCAGCTACCCGGATAAAGGTCAATGCCATAATATGATCATAGAAATCATAATCCAGCTACCCAGATAAAGATCAATGCCAACATATGATCATAGAAATCATAATCCAGCTACCCGGATAAAGGTCAATGCCATAATATGATCATAGAAATCATAATCCAGCTACCCAGATAAAGATCTAGATCAATGCCAACATATGATTATAGAAATCATAATCCAGCTACCCGGATAAAGGTCAATGCCATAATATGATCATAGAAATCATAATCCAGCTACCCAGATAAAGATCAATGCCAACATATGATCATAGAAATCATAATCCAGCTACCCGGAATAAGGTCAATGCCAAAATATGATCATAGAAATCATAATCCAGCTACCCAGATAAAGATCAATGCCAACATATAATCAAAGAAATCATAATCAAGCTACCCGGATAAAGGTCAATGCCATATAGGATCATAGAAATCATAATCCAGCTACCCAGATAAAGATCAATGCCAACATATGATCATAGAAATCATAATCCAGCTACCCGGATAAAGGTCAATGCCATAATATGATCATAGAAATCATAATCCAGCTACCCAGATAAAGATCAATGCCAACATATGATCATACAAATCATAATTCAGCTACCCAGATAAAGGTCAATGCCAAAATATGATCATAGAAATCATAATCCAGCTGCCAAGATATGATTATAGAAATCATAATCCAGCTACCCAGATTACGGTCAATGCCAAAATATGATCATATAAATCATAATCCAGCAGCCCAGATAAAGATCAATGCCAAGATATGATTATAGAAATCATAATCCAGCTACCCGGATTAAGGTAAATGCCAAAATATGATCATAGAAATCATAATCCAGCTACCCGGATTAAGGTCAATGCCAAAATATGATCATAGAAATCATAATCCAGCTACCCAGATAAAGATCAATGCCAACATATGATCATAGAAATCATAATCCAGCTAACCGGATAAAGGTCAATGTCATAATATGATCATAGAAATCATAATCCAGCTACCCAGATAAAGATCAATGCCATAATATGATCATAGAAATCATAATCCAGCTACCCAGATAAAGATCAATGCCAACATATGATCATAGAAATCATAATCCAGCTACCCGGATAAAGGTCAATGCCATAATAAGATCATAGAAATCATAATCCAGCTACCCAGATAAAGATCAATGCCAACATATGATCATAGAAATCATAATCCAGCTACCCGGATAAAGATCAATGCCAACATATGATTATAGAAATCAAAATCCAGCTACCCGGATAAAGGTCAATGCCATAATATGATCATAGAAATCATAATCCAGCTACCCAGATAAAGATCAATGCCAACATATGATCATAGAAATCATAATCCAGCTACCTGGATAAAGGTCAATGCCATAATATGATCATAGAAATCATAATCCAGCTACCCAGATAAAGATCAATGCCAACATATGATCATAGAAATCATAATCCAGCTACCCCGATAAAGGTCAATGCCATAATATGATCATAGAAATCATAATCCAGCTACCCAGATAAAGATCAATGCCAACATATGATCATAGAACTCATAATCCAGCTACCCGGATAAAGGTCAATGCCAAAATATGATCAAAGAAATCATAATACAGCTACCCGGATAAAGGTCAATGCCATAATAAGATCATAGAAATCATAATCCAGCTACCCAGATAAAGATCAATGCCAACATATGATCATAGAAATCATAATCCAGCAACCCGGATAAAGATCAATGCCAACATATGATTATAGAAATCATAATCCAGCTACCCGGATAAAGGTCAATGCCATAATATGATCATAGAAATCATAATTCAGCTACCCAGATAAAGATCAATGCCAACATGTGATCATAGAAATCATAATCCAGCTACCCGGATAAAGGTCAATGCCATAATAAGATCATAGAAATCATAATCCAGCTACCCAGATAAAGATCAATGCCAACATATGGTTATAGAAATCATAATCCAGCTACCCGGATAAAGGTCAATGCCATAATATGATCATAGAAATCATAATCCAGCTACCCAGATAAAGGTCAATGCCATAATAAGATCATAGAAATCATAATCCAGCTACCCAGATAAAGATCAATGCCAACATATGATCATACAAATCATAATTCAGCTACCCAGATAAAGGTCAATGCCAAAATATGATCATAGAAATCATAATCCAGCTGCCAAGATATGATTATAGAAATCATAATCCAGCTACCCAGATTACGGTCAATGCCAAAATATGATCATATAAATCATAATCCAGCAGCCCAGATAAAGATCAATGCCAAGATATGATTATAGAAATCATAATCCAGCTACCCGGATTAAGGTAAATGCCAAAATATGATCATAGAAATCATAATCCAGCTACCCGGATTAAGGTCAATGCCAAAATATGATCATAGAAATCATAATCCAGCTACCCAGATAAAGATCAATGCCAACATATGATCATAGAAATCATAATCCAGCTAACCGGATAAAGGTCAATGTCATAATATGATCATAGAAATCATAATCCAGCTACCCAGATAAAGATCAATGCCATAATATGATCATATAAATCATAATCCAGCTACCCAGATAAAGATCAATGCCAACATATGATCATAGAAATCATAATCCAGCTACCCGGATAAAGGTCAATGCCATAATAAGATCATAGAAATCATAATCCAGCTACCCAGATAAAGATCAATGCCAACATATGATCATAGAAATCATAATCCAGCTACCCGGATAAAGATCAATGCCAACATATGATTATAGAAATCAAAATCCAGCTACCCGGATAAAGGTCAATGCCATAATATGATCATAGAAATCATAATCCAGCTACCCAGATAAAGATCAATGCCAACATATGATCATAGAAATCATAATACAGCTACCTGGATAAAGGTCAATGCCATAATATGATCATAGAAATCATAATCCAGCTACCCAGATAAAGATCAATGCCAACATATGATCATAGAAATCATAATCCAGCTACCCCGATAAAGGTCAATGCCATAATATGATCATAGAAATCATAATCCAGCTACCCAGATAAAGATCAATGCCAACATATGATCATAGAACTCATAATCCAGCTACCCGGATAAAGGTCAATGCCAAAATATGATCAAAGAAATCATAATACAGCTACCCGGATAAAGGTCAATGCCATAATAAGATCATAGAAATCATAATCCAGCTACCCAGATAAAGATCAATGCCAACATATGATCATAGAACTCATAATCCAGCTACCCGGATAAAGGTCAATGCCAAAATATGATCAAAGAAATCATAATACAGCTACCCGGATAAAGGTCAATGCCATAATAAGATCATAGAAATCATAATCCAGCTACCCAGATAAAGATCAATGCCAACATATGATCATAGAAATCATAATCCAGCAACCCGGATAAAGATCAATGCCAACATATGATTATAGAAATCATAATCCAGCTACCCGGATAAAGGTCAATGCCATAATATGATCATAGAAATCATAATTCAGCTACCCAGATAAAGATCAATGCCAACATGTGATCATAGAAATCATAATCCAGCTACCCGGATAAAGGTCAATGCCATAATAAGATCATAGAAATCATAATCCAGCTACCCAGATAAAGATCAATGCCAACATATGGTTATAGAAATCATAATCCAGCTACCCGGATAAAGGTCAATGCCATAATATGATCATAGAAATCATAATCCAGCTACCCAGATAAAGGTCAATGCCATAATAAGATCATAGAAATCATAATCCAGCTACCCAGATAAAGATCAATGCCAACATATGATCATACAAATCATAATTCAGCTACCCAGATAAAGGTCAATGCCAAAATATGATCATAGAAATCATAATCCAGCTGCCAAGATATGATTATAGAAATCATAATCCAGCTACCCAGATTACGGTCAATGCCAAAATATGATCATATAAATCATAATCCAGCAGCCCAGATAAAGATCAATGCCAAGATATGATTATAGAAATCATAATCCAGCTACCCGGATTAAGGTAAATGCCAAAATATGATCATAGAAATCATAATCCAGCTACCCGGATTAAGGTCAATGCCAAAATATGATCATAGAAATCATAATCCAGCTACCCAGATAAAGATCAATGCCAACATATGATCATAGAAATCATAATCCAGCTAACCGGATAAAGGTCAATGTCATAATATGATCATAGAAATCATAATCCAGCTACCCAGATAAAGATCAATGCCATAATATGATCATAGAAATCATAATCCAGCTACCCAGATAAAGATCAATGCCAACATATGATCATAGAAATCATAATCCAGCTACCCGGATAAAGGTCAATGCCATAATAAGATCATAGAAATCATAATCCAGCTACCCAGATAAAGATCAATGCCAACATATGATCATAGAAATCATAATCCAGCTACCCGGATAAAGATCAATGCCAACATATGATTATAGAAATCAAAATCCAGCTACCCGGATAAAGGTCAATGCCATAATATGATCATAGAAATCATAATCCAGCTACCCAGATAAAGATCAATGCCAACATATGATCATAGAAATCATAATCCAGCTACCTGGATAAAGGTCAATGCCATAATATGATCATAGAAATCATAATCCAGCTACCCAGATAAAGATCAATGCCAACATATGATCATAGAAATCATAATCCAGCTACCCCGATAAAGGTCAATGCCATAATATGATCATAGAAATCATAATCCAGCTACCCAGATAAAGATCAATGCCAACATATGATCATAGAACTCATAATCCAGCTACCCGGATAAAGGTCAATGCCAAAATATGATCAAAGAAATCATAATACAGCTACCCGGATAAAGGTCAATGCCATAATAAGATCATAGAAATCATAATCCAGCTACCCAGATAAAGATCAATGCCAACATATGATCATAGAAATCATAATCCAGCAACCCGGATAAAGATCAATGCCAACATATGATTATAGAAATCATAATCCAGCTACCCGGATAAAGGTCAATGCCATAATATGATCATAGAAATCATAATTCAGCTACCCAGATAAAGATCAATGCCAACATGTGATCATAGAAATCATAATCCAGCTACCCGGATAAAGGTCAATGCCATAATAAGATCATAGAAATCATAATCCAGCTACCCAGATAAAGATCAATGCCAACATATGGTTATAGAAATCATAATCCAGCTACCCGGATAAAGGTCAATGCCATAATATGATCATAGAAATCATAATCCAGCTACCCAGATAAAGATCAATGCCAAAATATGATCATAGAAATCATAATCCAGCTACCCGGATAAAGGTCAATGCCATAATATGATCATAGAAAACATAATCAAGCTACCCAGATAAAGATCAATGCCAAGATATGATCATAGAAATCATAATCCAGCTACCCGGATAAAGGTCAATGCAAAAATATGATCATAGAAATCATAATCCAGCTACCCAGATAAAGATCAATGCCAACATATGATCATAGAAATCATAATCCAGCTACCCAGATAAAGGTCAATGCCATAATATGATCATAGAAATCATAATCCAGCTACCTAGATAAAGATCAATGCCAACATATGATCATAGAAATCATAATCCAGCTACCCGGATAAAGGTCAATGCCATAATATGATCATAAAAATCATATTCCAGCTACCCAGATAAAGATCAAATCCAACATATGATCATAGAAATCATAATCCAGCTACCCAGATAAAGGTCAATGCCAAAATATGATCATAGAAATCATAATCCAGCTGCAAAGATATGATTATAGAAATCATAATCCAGCTACCCAGATTAAGGTCAATGTCAAAATATGATCATATAAATCATAATCCAGCAGCCCAGATAAAGATCAATGCCAAGATATGATTATAGAAATCATAATCCAGCTACCCGGATTAAGGTAAATGCCAAAATATGATCATAGAAATCATAATCCAGCTACCTAAATTATGGTCAATGCCAAAATATGATCATAGAAATCATAATCCATCTACCCGGATAAAGGTCAATGTCAAAGCATGATCATAGAAATCATAATCCAGCTACCCAGATAAAGATCAATGCCAACATATGATGATATGTAGAAATAATCCAGCTACCCGGATAAAGGTCAATGCCATAATATGTGATGATATGGAATATAATCAAGCTACCCAGATATAGGTCAATGCCAACATATGATAATATAAATCATAAACAAGCTACCCAGATAAAGGTCAATGCCAACATTTGATCATAGAAATCATAATCCAGCTACCCAGATTAAGGTCAATGCAGGCATTCATTTTTCTAGATTACCTTAGCCTTATTTGGCACAACTTTTTGGAATTTTGGATCCTCAATGCTCATCAACTTTGTTTTTGTTTGGCTTTTTAATATTTTGATATGAGCGTCACTGATGAGTCTTGTGTAGACGAAATGTGCGTCTGGCGTACTAAATTATAATCCTGGTACCTTTGTAACTTACATATGATCATAGAAATCATAATCCAGCTACCCAGGTAATGTGTTTATGATAACATATTATTATATATTGCATGTGGAGAATAGTGCAAAGCCAGGATACATGTATAAGCAGTCCTCAATACACAATGTGACAAAGCCATTTCATAATAACTGCCTATTAACTTACACCAACAATCAATATACAAAGGCATAATATTTTAAATGTGAAGTTGTATACCAACAGAAAATGAAAACTTATTATTTTCATCAAACTCTTTCAAATATTCAAACTCTTTCAAACATTTTACTAAAAAATGACTATCAAATTATTTTGATTATATATATCTCACTGATGAACTTGATGGCCATACTGTGACCTATAATTGTTCAGTTCTATGTCATGTGGTCTCTGGTAGAGAGTTGCCTCATTGGCAATCATATAAAACATCGTCGGTCGTGAGATACTTGTCTTGGCTTTTTTTTTTTAAAAAGGCTGCTACTCTTAATAATTTATGAAAAAGGGATCAAAATATTTATATTGCTTAAATGTATTTTTTGGTCATGTTGGTAAGAATTTCTAACATGAATAACACAAGTAAGGACCTTGTGTCCATAGCAGCATTCATGTTGACATGCTAATAAGGACGAGGAGCACAAATATAGCTTTGTTTGATAGAGGGTTCTTTGGTGTGTTTTTTTATATTAAAATAGCAAACAACATTTTTGTTATACGTGTACTAATATCATGTTTAATACAAGTTTTTTAATGGTTCATATACATTATATACACTGCTCCAGTCTTGAGACTATCATTTCCATCCAATGTTTTTTCAAATCATGATCTGGATGTAAACCATCACGAAGTTTATTATATGAATAAACACTTCCTCTCCTTCCTCTGTGCTGTCTTAGGGCCCTATGCAAGGGTATGGTGACTTGAGTTTCTTTCTGATTAAAGTCATTAAAAAAATCCTCATTTATTCTACATACAAAATTCTCATATGATTGCTGATGATTACGAGTTAAAGTTCCTAATTTTTCACTCTTATGAGGATATTTTCTGATGGTTCGTTCTAATTCTTTAGGGGGTATTGTTGCAATTACAACTTTGGCGTTAAAAGCCAGTCTTCACTGCTATTTCAATTCGGTTTAACTTTTTTACGATTCGTTTGTATAATACATCTAAGTCCTCTCCAGTTCTTCCATAAATATCCTCAGGGATGTTATTTATCCCGACACTCAGAAAGACCACAACACGGCTCTGATTGCAAAGTTTTTTTAAAAAGTTTTCACTCCTCACGTATCGCTTAACGTCACCCAACTTCAAACCAGGAACACAGTGATAGTTTATTCTTCTGACAATATTTCTGTGGGATCCCAAATTAATTCTTTCAACGCCACACAATCTAGAATCGCTAATAAAAATTATCTTCATTTGGAGTACAATATTATGTATACAAATACTTTTATATCTTTATATTGAAGAGTTACACAATAAGACTAAAACCAAAAACCAAAAACGGGATTTTTTCCGGATCTGGCTAGCTGCCATAGGATTTAAGGTCCACCATTAAAAGTTAGGTAGAACATAAATGTTAGATAAGCGTTACTGTTTTTATCAACTTTCATAATATTTGCGCCACAGATATATCCTGTAACGTTCAATGAAATGTTTGAAAATGTGTAATTGTTTATTTCAAATTTGAAACGGAGAAGACACTGAAACTGACAAAATAAATATAAATACCAGCGATATACGTCTCCATTGAAAAATTAGTTGAGGTCCAAAGGGTCGGCATACTTCAGATACCGCTGTAGGGTTATGACTGCTTAATTGATGAAAATTTAAACATGTTGAATAAGAACCAAATAATCTTACAGGGAATGAGATATGTTAATTTTACTGGCAGTAAGTTCTTCCATAGGTAAAATGGAGCCCTCAAAATGCAAGCAAACATATCAACACATTTTAATATTGGTATAAAGTACTTGCTTTCGGTTTGTTTTAGTCTCAATTTATAAATAATCAAAATTACTAGATTTCCTCCCAGTCCTAGTATAAAATATAAAACAAGAAATACATCGTGTAGAATGTACTTTCTTGCTTCTACCAAATTCCAATTTGTCAGTCTGTCTTCTTTTGAATAGTTCATTTTATCGCCTTTGACTAATCCCAATTGAATCACTTGCATATGCAGAGTCTGTAAGGCATTTGATGCGTAATACCACACATTAAAATGGTTATATAACTGATACCTTCTTGTAATTTAGAGCATTTGTTGTATTTTGAAAAGCGGAGTGATAGTCATTAAATATTTGCGATCACATTATTAAATGTTTTTATACAATGAAAAATTATATTTCGTATTGATTTATGTCTTTGCCAGCTGATTTAACTCTAACAAAAATTGTTCACATAATTTTTAATGCGATGAAATCTATAAAAAAAACCCAAAAAAGCTCTAAATATCTACACTCCAAATACTATTTTGTTAATAAAGATAAACATTCTATTTGCATTCTGATAGATTTTTGAATATGATATTTTGTAAAAGCTCACCAAGGATGCCATAAGAATCAAGTTCACTATAATCATTTTATTATGATCAAATCCATTCCGTTTAGTTTCATGGTTATTCAAAGAATAAATGGTTATCTATCACACATCGTTTGATGCATGCTTTCTTTTGTTTACTTATTATACCATTGCCTATTAACCTGGAGGTTTTAAATATATTACCTACGCCAAAATTTAACATGAGCAACACGACTGGTGCGACATGTGGAGTAGGATCTGATTATCCTACCGGAGCACCTGAGATCACCCCTAGTTTTTGGTGGGGTTCGTTGATGCTTATTCGCTAGTTTTCTGTGTTGTTTCATGTGTACTATTGTTTGTCTGTTTGTCTTTTTCATTTTAGCCATGACGTTGTCAGTTTTTTTTTTCGATTTATGAGTTTGACTGTCGCTTTGGTATCTTTCGTCCCTTTTTTAAGTAATCATATTGATAAGACCGGGTTGGATCAACAGTGTAAGGAACTTTCTGTAAATTTATGTAGAACTTTCACATTATTTAATGGAAGTAGCTCAAAGAATAACCATACGGAATTAAATATGTAAAGAAGACATATAAAGACTCTGAAAGTAAACATATGTTATACACTTCTCCGGGAATAACCTTTATAACGGTAATTTACTCATATGTAATATTTCTATCTGGGAGATTTCAATTTTATGAAGTAAACGTGTCTATAGTATCAATAAGCAGTTCTTTTAATTGAAAAAGGAAATTCATATTGATGAATTGTCATAAGAACCAAGGTCTGCTAAGAACATATTTGCCGTTCGATCTGAAAAATAAGGAATGTTTGTAGAGGACTTTACATACACATTCCTGCCAAATATTCTTAAAATCGGCAAACGGGTTTAAAGAAAAAAATGAAAATGTTCCTGTTTTCAGACAACCTTCACGAGGAATGCCAAGGATGGTAAATTAAAGTCTTTATTAGATTTTTGGCCAGGTAAGCTTAATAATCAAAGATACTCCGGTTTAGCAATCCTAAAAAAGCAGAATCTTAATTTAAACTTAATGAATTATTAAATAAATACTACAAGAGTAGATCATCGTATATCTTCCCCTTTTTATGTGATGTTTTGTGTTCTAATCGGAATTATGTTTTCCATATCTCATAAATTAAAAATTCTTTTTAAAAAAATAAAAAATGGCATAACGTACATTCAACTTATCAAATTAAATGCAAAATAATGTAAATTCTTCTAAACATCATGGGCGTATTACTTTTTAATGCTCACATATATGATCTTTATATCTTATGATATTGAATGAAAATATTCGGCTATACATTTTGTCTTTTTTTGGTTCATAAGCTCGTAGTAAAAATATGCTTATTGTGTTATTAAAATTTCCTGTATAAAAAAAAAACACAAAAAAACTAATGTTGTGGAAAATGGTCTCCTTCACGCGAAACTATGATTCCTTGCCTGGCTTTGCTTAGACATTTTGTCTTTTTTTTTGTTTAACTAAGACGTGTTGTCGTTTATAGTTGTAATTCTAATTTTTTAATATGGATGTAAATAAAGGCAACAGTAGTATACCGCTGTTCGAAATTCATAAATCGATAGAGAAAAAACAAATCCGAGTTACAAACTAAACCCGAGGGAAACGCATTAAATATAAGAGAACTACGACACAACAGAAACACAACATTAAAATGTAACACACACAGAAACGAACTATAATATAACAATGGCCATTTCCCTGACTTGGTACAGAGCATATGTACATGTAATAAATGTAAAAGTTAAGATAATTAATCACCCAGTTCATTTATAAGGTATGATTTTGGGGCAACATAAAAAATACCTCTCGTCCTCGTCCTCGTCCTCGTCCTCGGACTGGTTGATGTTGATGTAGCTAAATAATACAATTAATTATCTAATAACTATCACAATTCTATATTAATAAAATTGTAATTATTATATTAAACATCAAATACCATAATTACAAACCTAATTTTGAACAATATCAAAACATTTTTGAAATTATCTGTGACGTCACTTTTATCTTTTACGTCACCTTTATAGCGTTATCATCATGTGACAATGCAGATTTTTTTGTGCTGTTTTATGTGCTGTCCTAGGTTTTTTTACGTGTTCGTTTTTAGTCACCACTTCGGTGTTGACATGCACATCAATTGTATGTAGGTTTACTGTTTGCAAGGGTACGAATTATTTTAAATGCTACGGATTTTCTTGTCCCAGGTATGAATAAAATTAGCCGTGTTTGGCACAACTTTTTGGAATTTAGGTCATCAGGGCTCTTTAACTTTGTACGTTTTTGGCTTCCTTTGTTGTTTTGATCTGGGGGTCGCAGGTGGGTCTCATGAAGGTCTCAGCGAAGCAGGCGTATGGTGAATAAGATTGTAGGCCTGGTACTCTTGATAACAATAATCATGTAGAAATGTACTTTTGTAATGTTTATTTGTTTATTTTTTGTCCGTAATGTTCTTGCATATTTTTGTACTGTAGTCCTGCCATGTAACGTAATCATTTTTTTCGTTGTTTTCCTCTGATAGTTGATGTGTTTACCTCAGTTTTAATTTGTAACCCGGATTAGTCTACTATCAATCATTTTATGACTTTTGAACAATGGTATACTACTTTTGCTTTATTGAACAAGTTTCGAATGTTCTAATATCTGGGCCTCGAACATCACTGAAAAGACATTTATTGTACACATGCAAATCAAGTGCAGTAAAACTGGTACCGGTAATGTAATTATCGTATTTAAAAAAAAACCCACCAATGTATAAATATAACATAGATATCAACAGAAAGGAGCACATGCAATCATGTGATGGAGCATGTATGGACTTTTTGTATAAAGTAAATCTCGGGTTAAATATACACTGTTGTTTTCTATCTTATGTGTATTCACAGCACTAAGCCAATGGTTACTTATTTTCCTAAGCTAAAAACAACGTCATAGTATAAAATGCTCATATAAATAAACTAAAACGGTTGTCTGTAGAAATTGTTAACTCGCACAACAAGCTGATACTTGTAAAATCTATATTTTTGAAAAGAGTAAAGTACATAATAAAAATTTTTGCGTGTCAACAATAATTGAAATCGCATTCTGAACAGTATTTCTTTTAAAAATTATCGCTTTTATATTATCAGTTTGAGTGAGTAAGTGAGTGCAGTGTAGACATCCGATTATTCAAGATAAATTCAGTAAATTTTAGTTTTCGTCAAATAAATGAAGAAAAATTATTAAATTGAACAAAATATATGATCGTATCACGAAATGCTCATATGAATTATTCATGAAAATATAGTTTCGTTTATAACTTATACGTTAATATTCAAAAAAAGGAAAATACAAATATTTCGTATTCAAAATTTTTCAATATTTGCAGTTTTTGTCTTGTTATCAAATAAAATATCCCAAGGTAACTAATTTTGATCTAAAAAGGTTATTTTGATAGAAACAGCATAAAAGATCTGAACAGCATATAAATAAACTCATCATAGATACCAGGACTAAATTTAGTATATACGCCAGACGCGCGTTTCGTCTACAAAAGTCTCATCAGTAAAGATCTGAACAGCATATAAAAGATTTGAACAGCATATATAGATCTGAACAACACAAATATTCAGTCATGTACAATTTTACATTAAATGCTAGGTCTATTCAGGCAATTCGCCTGCAGTCAATTCAGTACAGTTCATTAGCTTTTTAGACAATTTAATATTATGTTTTGTGCACAGGAAAATTACAATTTGAACATAGACTGAACGTATCTTAAATGACTGCAAATTTTTTGACTTAACAGTACTAAATTTGCCACAGTGAATATATATTAAAATTAACTAAACATATCTTTTTCAGTCTTGGAAGAACTGTTTAAAACGGTTTATGATTAAAATGACCGCTTTAGATCACACACTTGTTTACTAGTGAAAATATAAAAACAAAAAGAAAAGAAAAAAGAATGTGTCAATAGTACACGGATATCCAATTCGCACTATTATTTTCTATGTTCAGTGGACCGTGAAATTGGAGTAAAAACTCAAATTCGACATAAAAATTAGAAAAATCAACTTCATCAAAAACTACCCTGACAAAAAACTGAAAACTGAAGCGGGACAGACGGACAAAAGAACGAACGAACGAACGAACGAATGAAGGGACCCACCGTCCAGGAAACATAATGCCCCTGTACTATCGTAGGTTGGACATAAAATTAATGCAAAAGAAGAAACCAGAATTCTAACCAATCAGATAATACTGCGTCATTGTGATTGTAAAACAACAGTTATTCCAAAATCTTTATTTGTCTTAACATAACAACATTGTCAAGGTGAAATAATAATAAACAACATATACTTAACATAACATTCTTGTCAATTAATGAACCATTTTTATACCATACAACACAAACGGATCAAATTATCCGAAGATGTGTATTGGACTTTTCATGAATACTTTAATGGCGGAGATTTTATTTATTTCGATATTTCGATGTATTGGGTGTTGCAATATATTTTATATATATTTCCTACGAATACTCAAATACAAAAGAAAGAATCTGAACGCATGCAGTGATTTTACAAATTGTATCCCAAAGTAAGATAATGTCAAATCTTTATTTGTAATATTTAGTACAGATGTTTTTTTACAGATCTCTGTTTCAATTGTATCTCCAATTTTATCAAATTTTTATTTGTATTTTTGCATTTTCTGTGTAATACCAAATCAAATGAAAGCTAGACAACAAAACATGAAAACAACAATGAACTTTGTTACAAATGACAAAATGGTAAACATACATGTATAATTAATTTTAAAAATAAAACTGTGACAATACACTGAATGCTTTTATCTTAAATAATGCCTTCTTAAAATTTGTACCCAGATTTTGTTACTTAATTTAAAAGAATAGATGATATGCAGAAACCACAGTTTGATGTTGACTTCAGGAATTCTTCCCTTAGTCGCCGTCAGAAAAAAACTCATTCTTCAAATAAAAGGGACAGAAACAAATTAAACCAAGCACATAAATTAATTAAAAAAGAAATACATTGAAATCAAATGTAAGAGATGAAGATTGATAGAAAACAAATAAAAAACAGGCATTTTTTTTTCTTCAGGAAATAGCTTTTGTTTGCCGTTGTGAAAGTCCCAAGTTTCTCAAATTTAAAAAGATGAGTTTCATAGAACAATACATATATTTCTTTATGTGACTATAAACTATATTGTTTTTTCGTTTCCCTTGTGAATGAGTTTTTTTTAATTTTTATTATTAAGAATCCAAAACTTATTGCCTTATTATATATGTGATACCATGGGAAAACTATGCACAATAATCATGTTAATGAAAGCAATAAAATGCAAGAACTACAATTGACATGAAAACTATGCATTAGTTTCGCTTTCCTATCGGTTCAAAACATTTATAAATGCAAATAGATTTGGCAAAATGTATCTATTATTCCAAGGAGTACAGGTAATATTCGTACTTCACACCCAAGAGTGTTTTATCTGTATGTGTGTCAGTTAATCAATTGCATTGACAAACGTTTCCCAGCTATAAACAATGCTAAAGCACGAAGTGAACCAGCGTTAACAACCAGACCTGGCTGTTGTCAGTAAAACTAACTACACAAATATCCAATGTGTAAAGATCTTTTTTCGCTGTAAAACATCACCCATGTTTAATTTCTGGGATGAAAGCGGAGACCAAGAAATTGGTGGATTCCAACAGTGTTTCATATTTGTGATGTTAAAATCACCTATGTATTCTTCTTAGCTGTTGCTTCTTCAAAATATTTGATAATTTTTTTCCAAGAATTGTCTTATGTCTCAATCGTTTTAACGATCTTCCTCTCGTTCTTGAAGGTTTGCGCATGTCAAGTGGTTTAGCATATTGTAATAGTTCCTGAGGAGTAGTCCGAGCACGTCCAGCTAGATGAATAGGAATGTCAGGAATATTACGTAAAGCATGTATATTATATGCAGGTTTTGGCAGAAACTTTTTGGCGCCATTGCTGACTTGAATTGGAAAATGGCCATAATTGTTTAAACGATTGGGTTTTGGCGTATTTAAAGCTGGAGTTGTGTTGTTCGACTTTTTACCAGTCATCCACAAAAGAAGAACATAATGAAGTGTAACGGAGCTGCCATCAACGTCACGTGTCTGTGAAAGACCACCCAAGTATTGATTTTCCAATGGTAGCTGCAAAGAAGGTAAAGAAGAACTTAGAAATATAGAAAAAGCAGAATAGAAAGAGAAAAAATAGAAATATACAGTAAGAAAGAAACAAAAATAATAGTTGATGAACAAATAGAACTATATGAAACAAATAAAAAGGAGTACTATAAGAATCAAAACAGTAAAAGGAAAAAAAATAAAAACATACAGTCCTTGATACTTAACCTTATTCCGGATAAACGTACATCCAATAATTCATAGAAATAATTATAATACTAGTTTAATAATGAACACATGCAATTCAATGTTAACATTGTATTCAGTTCGCAAGTGGAAAATATTATTATCTTTTTAAACAGCTATTCAGATTAGAACAAGACAAACAGCACGAAACAATATATATCATTCAATTCATGTACATACAATGTTAGTTGCGCCATTATAATTCTGCTGTTAAGGAAGTATATCGATTCTCAATACAGTCAAGTAACAGTTAGAAGAAACGAACAGAGAAGCCATACAACTTATATGTTATGTGTATATCTGATCTATCTAAAAAGTAAAATCACAAAAATACTGAACTCAGAGGAAAATCAATTTGAAAAGTCCATAATCACATGGCAAATTCAAAAAACAAAACGCATCAAAAACGAATGGACAAGAACTGTCATATTCCTGACTTGGTACAGGCATTTTCAAATGTAGAAAATGGTGGATTAAACCTGGTTCTATAGCGCTAACCCTCTCACTTTAATAACAGTCTCATCAAATTCCGCTACATTTACATGATGCGTTAAATAAACAGTCATAATTAATAAAATAGTCAAAATATGGGTACATCAGTCATCATCGTATAACAACTTAACAGGACACAAAAACATCTACTATCTACGAACACATGGATTGATTTGAGTGTCTGACGTCAGAAAAATTATATACGTCACATAAATTTTTCGTTCAATGTGCATACAATAGTTATCAAAAGTACCAGGATTATAAACAATTTTAAAATTTACATAGGCAATGTACGCATACAGGGTTAAAAAATCAAAAGTATGTAAGAATAAATTACAGAAATAGACCAGATTCAAACCAGTCCAAAAGTTATACATAGAATTTATGAGAATCCAAAACTTTTAAAAGGGAACAATTTAACAGGACACAAAAACATATCTACGAACACATGGATTGATTTGAGTGTCTGACGTCAGAAAAATTATATACGTCACATAAATTTGTCGTTCAATGTGCATACAAACAATTTTAAAATCTATATAGACAATGTACGTATACAGGGTTAAAAAGTCAAAAGTATGTAAGAATAAATTACAGAAATAGACCGAGATTCAAACTAGTCCAAAAGTTATACATAGAATTTATGAGAATCCAAAATTTTTAAAAGAAACAATTTAACAGGACACAAAAACATCTACTGTCTAAGAACACATGGATTGATTTGAGTGTCTGACGTCAGAAAAATTATATACGTCACATAAATTTGTCGTTCAATGTGAATACAAACAATTTTAAAATTTTCATAGGCAATGTACGCATGCAGGGTTAAAAAATCAAAAGTATGTAAGAATAAATTACAGAAATAGACCGAGATTCAAACTAGTCCAAAAGTTATACATAGAATTTATGAGAATCCAAAAATTGTTTATTCCACTACGCCATTGATTGATTTTGACGTTTGTGGTTCAACATATATAGTAATTCACAATAGAAATATATCATAATGACATATGACATATTATAGACAAATATCATACTGACGGGATCTTTTAAAGTACAGAGTCACGTTATAAGCATAAAAGAAATACAAAGAGTCACATATACAAAACAAATCACAAAAAAATGAAAGCCAATACAAACACATTGACGAGATGTATAAGTACCGAGCCACGTCAAACGGATATCACATAAAACCATTCAACAGTACAAGTAATCTTAATAATAGAACAAACACAAATAAAAGAACAATAAAACATGTTGTTAAGATGATACACAACATCAGTACGCAGAATCTATACATCAAGACCATCGTGTATTATTTGAGAAGTTGATACGGAATATTTATCAACAAGGTCTTGGTACCTTCCGATGAACTTTTTTAGAAAAAGGACGAGACGTTCTTTGACATACCCCTGGTTCATCAACTTTCTACTCAGACACTGATGACGTTTTACAAAGTCTGAGTAGGAGCTGCAAGCTCTTGAATATCGAATAAGTTGAGAAATATATATCCCATACGCAGGTGAAGTTGGTATATTGCTACTAAGGTGGGGGAAATTTATAATTTCGAAATTAAAATCGTCTCGTTTGTCATAGAATCTGGTACTGAGATGACTGTGTAAGTCAAATTCGAGATATAAGTCTAAAAATGAGGCAGAGGAAGCCGTGTCTGTTGTTTCTTTAATCTCGAGTTCTGGGGGATATGTTAATGGAACCCAAACAGAAAAGTTCGGATTGTTTAAGGAAAGAACATCATTAATATATCTGAAAGTGAAATTAAATAATCTGGCTTCTTTGATCCTCTTGTTTTTGACAAGTGTCTGGAGGAACTCCGATTCATATGAAAATAAGAAGAGGTCGGCAAGAAGAGGCGCACAGTTTGTTCCCATAGGAATGCCGACAACTTGTTGGAAAAGTCTACCTCCAAACTCAACAAATATGTTGTCGATAAGAAACTCCAGCATACTGACTACTTGTTCTTCTGTGTAGCATGATTTACCGTTTTGTTTGTCACTATTAACGAAATATGCTTTATGAAATCCCAAAGTAATAAATTTATAGCGTATGCTACCATTTTTATGTTGAAAGGCATTGTGGATAATTTCTTTTATGCGATTTTTCAATTTTACATGGGGAATGGTGGTATACAGGGTTGAAAAATCAAAAGTTTTGATGGAACTTATTTCAGAAAGAGACCGAGATTTGAAATTGTCTAGAAGTTCTTTAGAATTTTTTAGAATTTTTTAACATACATATAAACCATTCGTTTTGATTAACATTTAGTAAATTTCAAGTGGGATATTAATATCTGGTACTCGTTAGATAGCCCAACATGAACATAGTCCATCATTCATTACAAATGCAGTATACGGCAGATAAAATTAATGCAAAAGCTATGTCGCTTCTCCGGACTTATCATAGATACCATGATTGCATATTTAGTTGTGTAGTAAAACATTTTAAAACTTAGTAATAGTAGTATGCCATTCCCAAACCTAGTTATCAATTAAATTGATTAAACATGAATATATATTTATTATATTGTTTGCATATACATGTATGCACATATATTCCGAATTTTAATACGTTAAAATGTTCAAATATTCTAATGCCTATCAGTCATAACTATATATATTTCAATGTTATTCATACGACTACTTATAGATGTATATAAAGTGATGCTTTACAGCAATATAAGTCAATAAAGATGTATCGTTTTTGTTAAATGATTTTATCATATGCATTGACGTTAGTTAAAGACACACAGATTAAACTAATTATGTATAATGTATGGATGCAACCTTGATATCAACAGTTTTAATATAGAAAATATAAATATAGTATAGCCCAAAATAAACTTCTCTATTTACTTTGTTTTCTAGAAGGAATTACACATACTCAACCGTAAATTCATATTCTTGTACTATGTATTGCTTGTAACTGTTTTAAATTCAAAAGAATACATAGAATTAAGACAGTTTCATGATATTCAATAGAATGGGCTATCAATATCCTTATCACTTTTAATTTGTTGCTATTTCAGGGGAACCTAATATTAATTCGTTAGATTGTTGCTGCCATTCCCGTTATTTTAACTAATTCAAATTGTGTGATGTTTTGTTTTCTTCGTGGTGTTTAAGGGGCTGTTGATGTTCATCCTTAGTAAAAGTGTTGTGTAAATCTTTCTCTTTAAAAAACATTTGTTTTCATTCGTAATGACATCAAATGTCGCCTACTTCTATAACATTATTCTGTTCTGATAAAATATTTGTTACATGTTTGATTGAATTACAAATAATTATTTGCCTTGAGAGCAACATGTTAACACACCGGCAAACTTTCCAGGATTAACTTCCCAGATAATGCATCTTGTTCGAAAAACACCTACAATGAAACTACTAAGATCTTCTGTGGTAAAAGGCAATAACAGAGTACGTTTGTTTGACAGCTTTGCTTAATGTGCTTAAAGGTTCACGATATGCATATAGGTATATTAATCAAGGGGCAACATGAAATACTTTTGTAACATAAAAGATATTTAAAGTGATCAATATGATTTATGAAACATTTTCTAAAGACGTAGACAAAGACATTACACACATATAACAACAAGACATTTTAATAAGCATGTTAATGTACAAACATAGATTTAGTATAAACATATAAAGGATTTCACATTCAAACAGACATACACTATAATTATGTATAAGGAAATTAATCAAAAATTCTCTTTTAAAGACACATTTCATAGACATGGATTTTAAGAGCATTAGGATTTCAATGAACAGTTCTTTAGTAAGTTAGTTTTTAAAATGCGCTAGCTAAGCAAACTAGCAAGACAATTACTGTTGTAAGTGCTTTCGTTGTCGTGGCAACAGTGGTTGTAGATGTTGGTACAGACGTTGGTAATTGTGGAGATGATTTAAAATCTTCAGCTTCTTCATCGTCTACTGATTCCGGAGTCCAATCGCCACATTTTGGAAAGCTTTTGGGAGGTTTTGGCATTTGGTGTGTTTCGCCAACTTTAATGACCAAAGTCATACCCTTTGCCATGTGAAAAGCTATACATGTATGACACTGAAATAACCAAAAACCTGAAACCAATGAAATTCAATTATACTAATAGGCCTTTCAACATATTTCATTGTCAGTACATAATTATTTTGAATAATATCAGATTAGATTGATAGCAGAAAAACGAACATTATAAATATCGATGTGAAAGCCTTTTGCATTATCGAAGTAAAATCAACTACATTTTGACACTATAAAAATACACTATAACATGCTAGCTTGAGTAAAGAAACGCATCTTAAGAAGTATATTCGTTATCAAGGTGAAATCAGGAGTGCACGGAATTTTGGCGTTAAGTTCTGTACACCCTTGATTGCGCCAATAATACTAATATAACAATTATTTTAAATATGAAAAAATGTGTATCAAGTCGTGTCTCGTTTGTTTTTATGTAGTTTTGTCATCAACTATTTCTTAAAACAGTGTACTTACAATATTTTTGAGTAAATATACCAAAAGTGGTAATAACCCAGAAGTATAGCAGAAGTTTTACATCGCAATAAAACGGTATCGTTTTTAACCACGGTACATATACCAAGCAACAACCTGTAACTCTATGAATTTCTATATGCTATATGTACAAACGTTCAGAATGAAATCCAACATTAGAAGTGAAAACCTTATACGTTTTGTGATCTGGTCGATTAGTGTCTTTTATCACGCGATACAATCATCAACGATCAATATTAAATACAAATTTAGAGTTTCTGTTCGTAGACTGTATTTCGTTTAACGTTTTGTGAAAATTGAGTTCTGAAATGTTTTCCAATGGAAAAGTAATCGTGTTTGTGCTTTTCACTGCTATGAATTATGCTTTAAAATCAGTAGCTAAAAGAAGCTGTTCAAATGGTATGTATTTTATGCTATACTAAGTAAGGTAAAGGCTTAATAATTGCCAATAAGATAACTATCAACCAGAGACCAAAGCACGATACTGTTAACAGTTGTAGGTCCATAGACAACATTCAATCCTTGCCATAACCCGTATTATATAGTAAGATATTGAGTCCAAAAATGTGACACGATTTGATAGAGAAAACTAACGGCTATATTAAGGAGAGCAACAATAACCGAAACAGTAAATAACTTGATAAAAACAAAAGATAACCGCTGGACTACAGGCTCCCGACAATGGATGGGTTTACAAAAAGTATGTTGCGGGGTTTGCCATATATGTAAGCGTCAAAATCCGTTCTTTACAGTAATACTTCAGTGTTTTGAATTTGTGATATGGTTCAGGTTGTATATGAGATTTACTTATAAATATATCATCGCAGAAATTTCCCCCTTGGTAATGTTTTGAAGAATTATAAAAATAGGGAGATGTGGCTTGATTGTCAAGGAGACAACAATCCATCAATGTTCAGATGAAGAGGATTTAGGCAGTAATAGGCCACCGTACGGCCTTCAACAACGAAAAGAACTCATTTCATTTGGTCGGCTATAAATGTCCCCCACACGAAAACATGAAATAATTCAATCGAGAAAAATAACGGCCCAATTTACAACAAAGCAATTTAAGAAAAACTAAAATGTTCAGCACGAACTAACGACAACAACTTAGCTACAGGCTCCTGACTTTCTACAGGCACATTTTTTCTATTGATGAATGGTTTGCTATTGCGTTTACATCCTTGCGCGTGTTTTCTGGAAAGGAGTTTTGTATTTAAATAGACCATTGTCTATTTTATAATTTGAAAGCTGTTGTAAAGAAAATGGATGAAACGAAATCAGAGGTTCCGTCAATAGGACAAAACAACAATACAGAATGCAAAATGCATTTATCGGTCTGATCAAAAGACTCGTCACTTGTTTGTGTGACAATTTGCCTCCAATGTATACCTTGTAATTCATTTAAAATAATTCGAAATATATGTCAAATTATTTTAAGTGAATTACAAGGAATACATAACAATTTGGAAATTAGTATGGCGTTCATTATCACTGAACTAGTATATATTTGTTTAGGGGCCAGCTGAAGGACGCCTCCGGGTGCGGGAATTTCTCGCTACATTGAAGACCTGTTGGTGACCTTCTGCTGTTGTTTTTTTTATTTGGTCGGGTTGTTGTCTCTTTGACACATTCCCCATTTCCATTCTCAATTCTATAGGACGGCAAACTGTATGTATATTTATCTTACCTCCTATAGATTTATAAAGATATGATTTGTTAAAGAACTACTCGTTTTGACTATGCATACTTGATATAGGGTGTCTTAAAAATGAAGGGGTTAGTTACCATAAATGGGGTTAGTAAGGAGTAACAAAAAAGATGGCAAATGTTGAAATAAGTTCATAAAACATAAAGCTGATGTTGTTATTGTTGGAATCACGGAGTGTCATCCCCTTCAATACAAAAAAGGAAATCTGAAGGAATTCAACAGACGAAAAAATTGATACATGTTATGAACAATTGAAATAAATTCATAAAATAAATTTAAAGCCACAAAGTTGTTATTGTTGGCATTTGCTTTTTGTATAAACAAATGAAAGTAAGATCTTAAAACTAAGTATTTATACTTGATCACTTTTATAGGCCTCTAATCAAAATACTAAATGTGAAGACGCTCGATTTGTTAGTGACCTAATACGATATATGTAACTAGCAATATCCTACTAAAGGATGACACCCATTTACTTGACTTGCAACTCCCTTTAAACCATACAAAATCAAAACTATTTCTGACGTTAAAATATCGCACTTCCTAAATTTGTCTTTGAAAGGATTTTTTTTTCACAGAGAACGCACAATTTAGAGAAAATATTCAGATTTGGAGACCATTATCGATCTGTGTCTTATACGCTTCTGCGCATGCTCAGTTGACGTACTACCGGCAACTCGATCATCGGCCAACTCAAACACTCTCACTAATTATTACAACTTGCATCACTTTATCAAACTCGCTAAAAAAAAGGATATTACAAACTTGAAGAAATGTGTTTAATCATTAGTCTTTTCTAAGTAATTCCTCCATTTTGGGAGCACCAGTGTCATACAGAGACAGAAATCGCACCACTTGAAAAAAATACGACATCGTACCTCTTAAAAAATGTTGTAAATAATCAGAGAGTTATAGATTCTTCTTTTCTAAGTTATTTTCTCCGTTCTTGTAGCACCCGTATCACACAGAGACAGAACTTGACACGCTTCTTTCGTTAAAAAAAAAGAAAGAAAACACTACGCTCCACTGATATAGGTTTTAATCGTCATTTTTCTTGGAAGTCGTCTTCTGCTCTGAGTTACTTTCTCCGTTCTAGGAGCACCTATGTAACACCGACACCCGAAGTTATTAATTGGACATTCAAACTAATATGGAAGAATTATAACTAACAAACAAATAAAAACTATCAACAACATGCATCAGTACATGTTAACAGCTAGAGACACAAAGTTCACTATAAACTAATTTTCAGGTCACGCTCGTTTTGTTCTTGTCATATTTTAATCATTCCGGGAATTTGTAGTCCCCTGCAAATCGTTGATAGTCTATTTGTTTTCTATTTTTAAACTTCTCTAGAATTCTGGTCATGAAGAAAATTACATAATACTTAAACATGTTAGACACTTTTGTATTGTTTAAGAGCGTTTAACAACCTCTTTCAAATGTCTTTTAGACCTTTGTGTCGGTGTGAAGATGTATTGAAAAAGAAAACAATCACGTTTCCTTTTATTAATAAGTGTTTGCAGATATGTTGAATATGTTTAGCATGGTGTTCCGTTAAATGTATTACCCGTAACCCCTTAATGTGGTTAAAAGTTACGAATAGCGAATACCTACAGGAGAACCAATCAATTGTACCACACATTTTTGATTTAGTTCTATACTGCAATAGCAATCTTGTACAACAGTTAGAAGCATGTTGTTATTAGTTCAACCCTTCAATCGAGCTGCGGTTAATTTTTGTTTTGTTTTCAGTGTTTAGATGTTTCAATTGTTTTTTTTTAGACATTGGTATTACCACTTAGAATTATATTACACTATGAACGCATGTTTCTCATTTGTAGGATATTGCTAGCCATTATTGAATTAAAACTAAATTTATAACAGAACAACAATAGTACACAAACCACAACAAAGAAAACTAAAGAATGAGCAATACGAACCCCATCCAAAAACTGGGATGATCTCATGTACTTCTGAAGGTCCTGCGCAACACCTGGCACCCGGTCGTGTTGCTCATGTTAGTACAAACCAATAGGAACATATTCGCTATCATCAGTAAAACGGATGTTCCATAACGGTCAACCAATTCGTGATGATTTTAACCTCACCATTAGGAACACCTGGTTGAATAGCGTCCGCGTAAGCAGCAACCCTGTATCGACGAAATTATGATAGGAAATACAAGCCCTGAAATATTGTTTCAACTGGGAGATATATACTCCGCATGTAGGCGCTGCTGGAATGTTGATACATAGAAATTGAAAATGCACCATTTAAAATATAGAAGCAAGGTTTTGGTGACATTAAATCCTCATTGGTATTTAGCTTGTTCATTCATTGCTTTTAGTAAGAAACAAAGACAGAAGTTATTCGTAAAGAAAACAATATATATTTGATTTCTATGGCCTGACTGTGACTATTAAAATATTGTTAGTATATACATTTATATTTTCAGATCGAACAGAAACAGTCATGGAAAAGCTTTTTAAGTTTGTTAAAGAAATCATTCAAATAAGTTCAGGTAACTATTACAGTTTAAGTTCAATTGTTTACTAAAATAGATAGACCATATGCAGTTCTATACTTACTATTGTTGATGAAATTTCAAGTATACGTTTTGTTACGGTGTTATTGCTTGGAGATGTTAACAACAATATACATTTTATATCACAATTTGAATGTATCAGAAAATGTTTTCATGATATAAAAACCCCTCAAATAAAAAAAAATATTCATTTGTCTTTAGATTGATGTTAGAGTATTTGTTTATTGTGTTTAAAAACACTACTTTTAGCTTTTTTCCAAATAAAATAAAAGCCGATTAAGTCTATGAACTATTATTTTTGATACTCGCTGTGAGATCGGAACTCCGAGGCCGGTTTAACAACATAGCTGTATAAAATATCAATTAATGATAATTGTACAATATATGTTTTTTTTTATATTACCATGAGAAGTAGTGTGCAAGAGTCAAAACTTCTTAGATGGATATTTAATTAGATTTTTGCTAACTATAAATGACATTTTAAAGCTGTAATTACATTTCTGTTTTTGAAGCCACTGACTGTAGAAGCAATCACCATAAACCGATAGGATTTTATGCCACGTTGTCGAAATCATTGACAATTTCTGGATCGTCAAACGCGGTTTTGACAGGGTTTTCACAAACACAGGAAATGCCTATGATTCAAAGACAGGCGTTTTTCGATCACCTGTCAAAGGACTTTACTACTTCCACTGTACTTATTTGTCCATGGGAACGAACTTAAATATCATACTAATGAAAAATAACAACAGACTAACATATGGACACAACTTTAGTAACCGTGATGCAGGTTCAGTGACTGGTACCCTAGAACTCGAGATTGGAGACACAGTGTTTATACAGCATTACCTGACTGGATCAGAAGTTCTCCATGGTTACTACAGTAGCTTCACTGGATACATGATTTCCACCTCTGGACGTTAGCAAAACCCGTCAAAACACATGTAATGTTGAATAAATGCACATTAGTTGTCAAAGTGTTATTTTGATTTATAAAATTTTGTACGTTCCTACGTTTTGCTTAACAAAGCTAGACTTCATATCAAAATATGAAATTTTCAAATCTATTTAAAGTTTGATGTATAATTTCGTCACCACTTTCCAGTTCCCTTTTCACGAATGATACCTATCGAAATAGAATATTTACCGGGTTTGTAATAACATTAGCAACACAATGGGTATCACATGTGAAGCAGGTTCTGCTTACCCTTCAGGAGCTCCTGCGATTACCTCAGTTTTTGATGGGATTCGTGATGTTTAGTTTCTATGTTGTGTTGTGTGTTCTATAATATTATTTGTCTTTTTTTTTTAGCTATGGCGTTGTTTATGTTTTCATTTATTTTGTATCTATTAGTTTTAATGTCCCTCTGTTATCTTTCACCCCTCTTTGATGGTTAGTTACTAGCGTCCAGAAATTATTTTCTGTAGAAATAAGAATTCTGTCTTTTATTATTTTAGTTAATAGTATATAATGTTTGTCATCTATATTGTCCAATACTCATCTTTGGTCTCGCATGGTCATGTATGGAGTTCGTTTGTGCTATCTATCTGTGTAGAAATAACATTTTCGTAATAAAAGTCTCTTACAGCATTTAAAAGTTAGACTAAAGAACTTTCATAATAAAATCAAAAATAAAATGCTTAGAGAACAACTGAAGGTATTTCCACCCACATTCACTTAAGATAAGAAAATGTCATCCTTGTTAACCATGTTGAATGATGTTTTTTTTATGTAGGATTACATAAGTGCTCGTTTATTCCTTATTCCTTTACAAGCCACTCGGATTAGTACGATTTTCATACAAATACATGTACCAAAAAGTAAAATTGTTTAATGTTCGCTTTGCCAGTTATTACACCCTCCAAATTTGTTTGCATTTTTTTTTCACCTTTCTAATCAGTTAGTTAATTGTGTTATTTCGTTTAATTACAAGCGTTTTCGAACAAACTATCAATATTGAGTTGAAACACATATATTAATTTGGATCTAAATCATGACAAATCTGATAAAAACTATCACGAATTTATCGACACTTAATCGAACCATGTCAATCGCTTTACCAAACCTAGTTCTTTCTATAGTTTGCTTCTGTTAAAAAACAACACCGTCACGGTGGGTATGGTTGTCCTGCGAGAGAACGTACTGTGCTGGTGATTCGGTCCTGACGGGTGCTGGTGATCAATAAAAAAATGTAAACAAAGACGAAAATGATGATTTTTGACGTTTTCACTCATAAAAAATTGAAGAAAACAGTTGAGATTTTTCAATTTCGTTTCTTATGGGTTCATATATAAACCATTAAAAAATTGACCCTCTAAACTGTTTCAGTAAGCGTAACACAAAAATGCTCATTTTCAGAAAATCTCGAACTGAAAAAATAAAACAAAAATGCTCATAGAGTCCGCTTTCTATACCGCAATCCACACGACAAAACAATTTTGTGAAAAAACATTGCAATTTCTTAAAATTTGGCATTTTCTCAATTTATGCATGTCCTGATACTGTGCTGGTGGGTCCTGTCATTGTGCTGGTGGATCCTGATACGGTGCTGGTGATTTTGGATACGAAGTTGGTCATATTTGAAACAAATGTTACAAAATCAATAAAATTGGGCAGATAATTGTTGCCAACAGGATCTATGACTCCTATTTTAGCTCTTGTGCATCCATTTGGCTGTTTAATATGTGTTTTCAAATGATCTTAACTTGTATTACATAATAACATAAAAGGGCAACATCTTTCGTCCAATATCAGATAACAATATATAGTATCTAAAATAAGTTAAAAATTCCACAATACTATATAATTCATTTTATGTGTCAATTTGTTCGAAAAAAGTCGAAAAGAAGAGAGTTTAAGTTAATGTCATGATTATCTGTCGCTTTCTAGATCTATGCTTAGCATTTATTTCAGATGAAATGGACTCCTCACCCTGATGACCCTGCTGCCTTTCATAACTTCATCCGTATACATATATTAATAGATAAACGAAAGGCTGCAACTGGTATTTTTGTATTTAAAATGATTCGTTGTAACGAGAATATTTGTGGTGAATGGAAACTGTGAGGGTCAAAATCTTAAATTGCTTATAAATGTTGCTGGACCTAGTTTCGTTATCTGATACGAATTTTCTGAAATGTGCAAGGTAGATAGACATTTTGATTTGTTTACTCGGTAATGAATCCTTGTGTTGATCCCATGGTAAACATAACAAAAATCTCTGTACGAAGGTCTGTGAATTTTCTACAAAAATAGTGATTTTATTTTCACTAAATTCTCTTTTTTCTACTAAATACAATAATGAACTATAATAAATAATAATGCTTTGCAAGAAGTTTCCCCTTGATATATGCACATTTCGTAATTGACATTGTCATAAACCGTACACGAAAAGATAAAATATTGATGATATAAGTACTTAATTTGCATCTTTAAACCCCCACCCCGGCTTGTTTTTTAGGAGCCTGGGGTGTCTAAAAATGGTCGATTACAGACAGCCGAGTACGCATTTTACTTTCCAGGCGTGTTTATGTTTTTTAAATATAAATTAAGGCTACATTTTAATATAATAATTCTATGAATTCACAATATAAACAAATGCAGAAAAAAAATGAATGAAGTGAAATATCTTAGTAAGGAGTCATAACTACAGAGATGGTGTGTTTGACACACAAAACTTAAAAGCTTAGTGATATTACCAATATTAAAATAAAAGTGTATTTTAGTTGGGTATTTTTTCCATTTACTCATTTTCAATTATAATCAAGGCACATTTGATTTTTATTCATGAAAAATATTTAAATATAGAAAAGTAGGACACATTGTTCACTTCCTCCCCCGTAATTCTTTATCAAAAATATTTATTTTGAAATGAAAAAGCTAAGAAATCTTAGGTTTTTTAGTGTTTTCTAGGTTATCTCGTCTTCATTCTCTGACATATTCTAGCTTGCCCTTTCATAAAATAGTGATTTTTTTTAGTGTATTATCGAATTTTCGAAAAACAAATACCTGATAACCGCTTAGACAAAAAAAAAAATATGTTGGAAAAATCTTACAGCAAGTGATTCTTAATAGCTATAGCCTCGGTCACACCTTACCGGATAGCTCGAACGGACGCCTAACGGATAAAAAAAAGTTATCCGTTGACAAAATTTGTATCTGTTGGGAGTCCGTTTGTGTACTAACGAACATGTAACGAATGCCAAACGGACACACAACGGACACTGATCGTACGTGAAACGGAAACGTACCGGACAGAATGGACGTCGAACGTACATCCAACGGACGAGTACCGGATAAAACAGACACCGCTATGGAAACGTAACGGATAAAACGGATGAACAAAATAATCTGAAAATTAAAGGCAATAAACCATCTAAAAATTAAAGGCAATAAACCATCTAAAAATTAAAGGCAATAAACCATGAGAAATTTCAATTGGCATTTGTCCATTTTACATCCGGTAGTCATCCGTTTTTTCCGTTATCCTTCCGTTAATATCCGTTTTACATCCGTTTTATCCGTTAGGCGTCCGGTAGACATCCGTTGGTGAATTGGTCTACCGGATCTCCAACGGATGCATAACGGATACGTAACGGATACAAAACGGGCGAGTACCGTACAAAACGGATGCCTAACGGACGTTCAACGGACATTTTATCCGTTGGACGTCCGTTCAAAGTTTGAACATGCTCAAAATTTTCCACCGGACAGAACGGACGTCAACGGATAAAACGGACGCTTAACGGACATGCAACGGATAAGGACGGACGCCTAACGGATAAGAACGGACGTCCAACGGACATGAACGGATTGAGAAAAAGTTATCCGTTAGGCGTCCGTTCGAGCTATCCGGTAAGGTGTGACCAAGGCTAATATAAGATACATTTTCGTTTACAATCCACCTTTAAAACTTTACGGGAAACTATTCCAAGCTTTCACTGTAACCTCGCTCTAACTTATCCCCCTCCCTCCCCCACCCTCCCCCAAAAAAAACACCAAACAAACAAACCCGCAATACTATTGTCATTCTTATAGTCAACACTCAATTGTTCACAAACAAATGTGTTTTAAGCTGCTAAAGACATGATTCAAACGCTCAGAAAGTCCTTTATTCTATATTTATGCAAAACCTTTCACATTTTTATTTTTTTATGGGTTATTGTTGAAGGTCGTACGATGACGTATGGTTGTTAACACATACTTCCTTTGGTTTCTTATGGAAATTTGTCCATTGACAACAAACATACCACATCATCTACATTATATTAAGTATTGTATAAATTACAACGTATTTTGGTGATCTTGCAAAATGATCGTAATCCCGAAAATCGTAAACATATTTTCTTATCTTAAAAGGGGGCAAGAAGGGTTCCATTAAGAGGCCAATAAATAAGATTACAGTTAATTTCATTTTTTTTGTTTAAATAGGGGTATTTTTTCTCTCATAATAACAGTAAACAGATTCACAACAATGTCAATTTCAAGAAAGCAGACAACAGCTAATTAGTCAACAACAGTACAGCATCAATGCTCTTGAATATATGCCACTTTTAACTAAAATATAAAAGCACAGAACCAGGACATAGGAGCACAGAACCAGGACCGTTTTTCTTATCACCAGCACAGCGTCAGGACAATTCCGTTTAACGAACTTGCACGACTTTTGCAATATAATATTGTTGTAATATACTTTGCATGGTACTTATGACACATCAGAGAAAAATTAAGCAACAAAACAGTCGTTTTATTGCCGTTCTGATACAATGTAAACAAACCCACCAGCACAGAATCAGGACCCACCAGCACCCGTCAGGACCAAATCACCAGCACAGTACGTTCTCTCGCAGGACAACCATACCCACCGTGACCGTGTTTGGCTGTTTGTCAGATGGTTCAATGTCCCAAATTGTTTACAGAAGTATTATTGTATTGTATTATTTGTCTTGTTATTGTTTTAACATAGCATTGTTTACTTAATTACTTTGCAGTTCGGTAGTTTTATTATATTCTTTTGCATAAAGTTTCTATCGAAATGGTAAATAAGACATTCGACCAAACATATGCATTAATGAGATAACAGTGAAATTTTCAAAGTCATAGATAGAAAGAAACTGACAACGCAATGGTAGAAAAAAAGGACAAAAAAACCCAGTACACAAAATACATAACAGAAAAGTGAAGGGAAAGCTTCACGAACCCTACCAAAAAAACGGGAGTGAAAAAAGAATTTATAGAAGTACATGTACAACAAACTTATTTTTTTTGACAATATTTGCAATAATAAGGCAATTAGTTTTTATTTTTATTTTAACAACATTTTCAAACCACATGTTCTGTTAGTACGGAAATATATAATTACACTAATGCAACTGAACAAGTTAATTCGTATTTAACACATAAATGATTTCAATGAATATGTTCCATGTTTGTTTTGGTAGAAATTGCATTGTGTTAAGCTTTTTGAATTAACTGCATATTTACATTAAACATGTACAGTTATTTGAAAAATATTATTTGACATAATTTAAAAAAATCTAAATACCACTTGTGAAAACATAGTATGCTAGCATAGAAACTGAAATGTCCTATAAAGTGAGTAAATATTTGATTGAGAAGAGACTGTGCGATATTTGTTATGCACTTCCTAAACATGTCAAAATTATATTCACTCACAATAGAGACGAGAAATATTTTATTATTGGAATACATGAAATAACATGTTAAGATTTGTCACAGGAAACAGATATTTACAAATGTGTGATTATTTGGTTATCAACAGTTACTAAAATGTTGATTATCAATAAAGGCAACAGTAGTATATCGCTGTTCAAAACTCGTAAATCCATGGACAAAAAACAAAATCGGGGTATCAAACTAAAACTGAGGGAAACGCATCACATATAAGAGGAGAACAACGGCACAACATTAAAATGTACCACACACAGAAACGGACTAAGCATTAGACAAAATCCGATAAGAATAACAAATATAACATCAAAACCAAATACATGAATTTGGGATAGAAAAGTACCGTGATACGTCATAGAGTAATGTGAATTCACACTCAAATATAAGAGAAAACAAACGAACAACGGAAACACAACGCTAAAATGTAACACACACATAAACACAACGTTAAAATGTAACACACAGAAACGAACTATAATATAACAATGGCCATATTCCTGACTTGGTACAGGACATTTAAAAAAATGGTGGGTTGAACCTGGTTTTGTGGCATGCCAAACCTAGCACTTTAATGGCAATAACATGTTTACCATTCAACTGTACATTGTTTGCTGCCAAGTTATCAACTATTGGCATGTTCCAAGTGTTGTCCAATTGTTAGTATAAATTTGTTTCTGCCACTAAGAATCAATTTTTATTTTTATTTTTACAATACATTATGATACCATTGTTTATGCTTTCGGTGCGCATTTCTGCAATTGTTGTCTCTTCAGTAATATCGGAGACAAACAAAAACTTACTTCGTATTTATCACAGTTGTTATATATAACTTATCAGTACATGGAACTAAGTAAATAGGCATATTCAATATTTATAACGTCATTGTCTTTTAAACATGTGTACAATTGTAGATGTGAGGTAAGATAAGTAAAACAAAGTATAAGAAATACTGAATTACTAGTACATAAAGATTTGGTAACAATACAAAATAGTTTTCGATATGTGACAACGTCCTACATTTCCTTCGTAAACTGCGAACATTTGGATATTAGGATGAAAGATGTACTTTGGTTAATGTCTAATATCTTGAGCTTATCAATTTCAAAGAAATATTACTGTATTACATTGAAACAAATCAAATCTGCAGCATATTTTATTCAACGAAAGCTCCTGTAATTGCACTATCAAAATTATATTCCAGTAAACGGCATACATTGTGACGTCAATTGTTTCCGAATTTACAATACGTGCCCATCAAAGTTTTTGCTTCTACCCTAAATGTTTTGTCGAACATTCCATACACAAACGGGTTGACAATGTTGTTTATTATGACCATCTGGTCAATAAATGTGAAACCACTGACCTCATACTCCGTTCTTTTGATAAGAAAATGACGATCATGAATAAGCGAGAACAGTGAAACTAACTGCGGAATATAACAAAGAATGAATACTACGTTTATAATTATGATAATCACAGAAAAGCGTTTAGCTGCAGAAATACGTTCGTCAGTTTTTGACTTATTCCTCGAGTGTTCAGGTAAACCACAGTTAGTTAACGTATATGTATTGTCAGTGCCAGTAGACGTCCTTTTCTGGTCAGTGCCAGTGGACGTATTATTTTGGTTAGTGCCCGCGGACGTTTTTTTCTGATCAGTTTCAGCTAATGAGATACTGACAGATCTAATGTTAGTAAAGCCTGTGTCCAAGCTATTTTGTGATGCCGACATTTTTGTTTTTGTGGTTTTCATCCTCATGACATTATTAACTACAATAAACGATTTGCTTGCAATTATCATTTGTCTTCCAATCAACAAATTTAAAATGAGTAGCTCCAGCATCACACCAACGATGATAAAAGTTGGGTAGAATATAAATGTTAGATAATCGTTACTATTCATAATATTTGCGCCACAGATATATCCTGTCACGTTCAATGAAATGTTTGGAATGTGTAATTGTTCATTCCAAATTATAAACGGAGAAGACACTGAAACTGACAAAACAAATATAAATACCAGCGATATACGTCTCCATTTAAAAGTCAGTTGAGGTCCAAAGGGTCTGCATACTTTCAGATACCGCTGTAGGGTTATGACTGCCAGGAGAAGTATTGATGAAAACCCAAACATGTTGAATAAGAACCAAATAATCTTACAGGAAAAAAGATATGTAAATTTGACTGGCAGTAAGTTCTTCCATAGGTCAAATGGTGCTCTCAAAATGCAGGCAAACATATCAACACATGCTAATATTGGTATAAAGTACTTGCTTTCGGTTTGTTTTAGTCTCAATTTATAAACAATTAACACTATCAGATTTCCTCCCAATCCCAATATGAAATATAAAACAAGAAATACATCGTGTAAAATGTACTTTTTAGCTTCTACCAAATTCCAATTTGTCAGTCTGTCTTCTTTTGAATAGTTCATTTTATCGCCTTTGACAAATAATCCCCATTGAATCACTTGCATATGCAGAGTCTGTAAGGCATTTGATACGTAATAGCACACATTAAAATGGTTATATAACTGATATTCATATAGCTGGGTATTTGTTTTATTTTGAAGAGCGGAGTGATAGTCATTAAATATAGCATTAAATGTTTTTTTGTACAATGAAAAATTAAATTCCCTATCTCGTATTGATTTATGTCTCTGCAAGCTGATTTAACTCAAATTAACATTGTTCATATAATTTTTAATGGGATGAAGTCCATAAAAAACAAAAAAGCTCTAAATATCTTAACTCCAAATACTATTTTGTTGTCATCTAGATAAACATTCTAACTATTTGCACTTTGACAGATTTCTTAATATGTTAATTGGGAAAAGCTCACAAAGGATGTTATATGAATCCTGCTCAATGTAGTTATTTTATTATAATCCAATCCATTCCGTGTCCTTTGATGGTATTTCAAAGCGAAATGGTGATCTAACATACATCGTTTGATAAAAGCTCTCTATTGTTTACTCATTATACAAAGGCCTATATATCTGTAGGTTTTAAATATATTACCTACTCCTACATTTAAGTAATCATATTGATAAGCCCGGGTTGGATCAACAGTGTAAGGAACTTTATGTAAATTTCTGTAGAACTTTAGCTTTATTTAATGGAAGTAGCTCAAAGAAAACTATACGGAATTAAATCTGTAAAGAAGACATATAAAGACTCTGAACGTAAACGTATGTTATAAAATTGAGAAAGGAAAATGGGAATGTGTCAAAGTGACAACAACCCGACTATAGAGCAGACACCAGCCGAAGGCCACCAATGGGTTTTCAATGTAGCGAAGGCCAGGGGCTCCTGACTTGGGACAGGTGCAAAATTGCGGCGGGGTTAAACATGTTTATGAGATCTCAACCCTCCCCCTATACCTCTAGCCAATGTAGAAAAGTAAACGCATAACAATACGTACATTAAAATACACACATCCGGGAATAACCTTTATGGCGGTAATTTACTCATATGTAATACTCTTATCTAGAAAATGTCAACCTGAAGTAATTATGAAGTAGATAGGTCTGATGTATCAATAAGCAGTTCTTCAATTTGAGAAAGTAAAATATATTGATGAATAATCATAAGGAGTAAGGACTGCTGATATCATATTTTCTATTAGATCGGAACAAACAAGGAATGTTTGTAGAGGACTTTATATACACATTCCTGCCAAATATGCTTAAAATCAGCAAACTGGTTCAAATAAAAGGATGAGAATGTTAATATTTACGGACAACCGTCACGACGAACGCCAAAGATGGTAAAGTCTTATTATTTTTTTTGGCCAGGTTAGCTTAATGGTAAAAAATACCCCTGGTTAGCCATTCACATTCCTAAATTTAAATTTAATGATTATAAAGTACAAACTACAAAAGTAGCTGATCAAATATCTCCCCCTTTTAGTTGGTTTAAAGTTAAATAAATCTCCGCCTTTTAATCCGGATTATGAGGTATATACATTAAATGTTTCTAGCCATCGGGGTGATCTTAGTACACTGACACAACGCGTCCTTATGGGATGGGATAACTATAACTGACACACCAAGTCCGAATGGGATAACTATTTTACATCCCAGCTGTTTTTTACATGTTTTAGATTAGACGAAAAACCATTTACAATTCATAAAATCTAGTTTAGAACGTCACACAACCATTATATTATATTTTATATATTACTATATAATGTATAACTTTTATTAACCCCCGAACACGATAAGTAGATATGAAACCATTTCAACTCGCCCCACTGGCCAATCGACCCACACTGGATCGCCACTTTATAAAACAATCGCCCCAATCTTTTTTACCGACTCGCCCCATTTTTGAAATAGTTTAAAATCAAATTGACCAATCAGTCTGACACCTCATTTATTAACAAAAGGGTTTCAACCCCACTTAATAAATTTTCTGCCAACTCGCTCCACTTTCAAAAATATCTTGCTCCCTTTAACATGTTTAAGTATGTTAATTTACTAATAGTTGATATCCTGGTGTAGTGGTATGTGTCCTGGGTTGATATGCTAAAGTTCTTGAGTTCGAATCCCAGCATATACACTGGATTTTTTTAACGTAAATTTTGATAGATAGTCTTTTCCATATAATTGATTAAAAGTTTTATAGTGGAATTGACATTCCCGCCAGAATGTTACAGAACAAAGGAAAGCATGCAAAACAAAAACAAAGAAACTCAAGCTGGGGTGATCTGGTATCCTGGTGTTAGAACAAAGGAGCTGGGATGTAAAGGTAAATTATTCAGTCCGTTCGGCTACACAGTTATGAATTTTCATTCCATAGTACTGGAAAACTTGCATCTAAAATAGGAAAAATATATACCAGAGGGACATTCAAACTCCTAATTTTAAAAATAAGCTGCCAACGACATGTCTGAAAAGAGAAACATAAACAGACAATCAATAGTACACAAAATTGTATTCATCACGTTTCATCCGTACTTGTATATTTGTGTATGTATGTTTAATTACGACAAGGCAATTGTTATGGCCATATGCTATTCAACTTCGTATTCTAGTTACCCTCACTGTCGAATTCTATTTTGTTATCGAAACGCGCGTCTTGCATACACAATTGTAATCCTGGTATCTAGGAATACTTTATAAGGTATAGTAACATTCACATTCAAATGATATATCGTATATTAAACGATTTAAATAAAAGGAAATTGCTATTTGATAAGACTATTTTGAAGTGTAGCGATTTATGGCTTGTCAACAGAAACAAACTTACACTTAGTGTATACAAGACATCATATGTAGTCATATTTCAAAGATATTTTACATTCTAGAAATGCCACTAAAAACACATGCGTCGCCTCAAATATTGATAATCAAATCATTAAACTTTGTAAGAACGATTGTTAAAAGAACATACCATCTAGTTTTCTCGTTTGAATTGTTTTACATTTTTCATTTCGGGGTCTTTTATAGCTGACTATATGGTATGGGTTTTGCTAACTGTTGACAGACATACGGTGACCTATAGTTGTTAATGTCTGTGTCTTTTGGGCTCTTGTGGAGAGTTGTCTCATTGGCAGTTATACCACATTGTTTTTTATATCTAAAGCATGAATAGAAATTGACTTTGATATAACACGGTGTGATTTATAATTATAATCCTAGTACCTTTGATAACTATTAGGCGGTAATAATATACCAGACAATAATGAACTGATATATACCATGGTCTAATGTTCTGTTGCTGCTCTCCGTTCTGTTATCGTAGAAATTTATTTAAAAGGATCAACGCTATGTCATTCAGAAAGCCTAGTAAGTTCGAATGAACAAATATTTGAATCCTCAAAAAGATATCAAAAGGACATTTAAACTCATAAGTTTGAAATCAACTGACAACGCAAGGGCATACCAAGACGACCAAAGTACAAACAACAATACACAAAACACAACACAGAAAACAAATTAAAGACTGAGCATCACGAACCTCATCAAGAACTAGGAATGAGAAATGAACGTATTAATAAACAAGCAACTTCTTTCTTTGAGACAATATTTTGCAGTAATAAGTCAACCATTTTCTTATCACTTAACACCATTTTCGATGTACATCAATTACATTGTGTTTAGTCCTTTGCATGAACCGCAAATTCACCTTAAACTTTCATATAGAAAAAAATAAAATCACAAAGATACCGAACTTAGAGGAAAATCAATAGAAAAAGTCAATTAATAGAATAGACGGATTTCTATAATAGCATTGTTCTTTCCGTTTCCGAATTAGTGAATATATTTCGTATTCATTTTCTCTATTTAGCTATTCATAACGAACTTTTCAATTAAATTGTTAATGTGGTTCATGTGTGTATCTCTTTTCTGGTTTTGTTATATAGATTAGACCATTGGTTTTCCCGTTTGAATAGTTTTACACTAATAGTCATGTAATGGTTTCTTTTATAGATTGCTGTTCGGTGTGAGCCAAGGCTCCGTGTTGCAGACCGTACTTTGACCCATAATGGTTTACTTTTACAAATTGTGATTTGAATGGAGAGTTGTCTAATTGGCAACCATACCAAACGTTCTTATATCTATTTAGTACCATATTACATCATTCAAGTTTTGTCAAATCTAAATATTACTGTGTAACATTATTATGCTATGAATATAAAGTGAGTAAATATTTAATTGGAATGGCAACTTTGCGATAATTGCTTTGCACTCCTTATGCATGACAATATTATATTCAATCACAATAGAAATGAGGAGTCTATTATTGGCATATATGATATGACCTGTTTCCATTTATATTTTCAATAGTGTGTTTATTGGTTACCAACAGTTACTAAAATGTTGATAAATAATAGAATGTTTACCATTCATGTGCATTTTTGAACGTTCGTTTATCAAAACTGTAACTAGAACTATGCATTATTTTAAACAAAGTTATCAACTGTTAGCATGTCTCCAGTGTTTACCAATTGTTTGTATAAATTTTATGTTTTACAATCAAATTGTCGGTCAAATTATATACATATAGGACAGTGTTTGTTAGATTGATTTTTTGCCACATAGAATCTGTAATTTATTAATTTTTTAAGACATTATGGTACATTTTTTCTATGCTTCTGATGTGCATTTTTATTATTGATTTCTTTTCGATAATGCTCGAGGCAAACCTATTTGGAAAGCAAATTCTACTTGTATTTATCAATGATGTTATACATAAAACATGTAAAAGGTAAACTAACACAAACGCCGAATCCCAAAGAATATTCTAAACAAAAAGTCCCTAAGCAAATGGTAAAATCAAAAGCTCAAACACACAAACGAATAGATAACAATTGTCATATTCCTGACTTGGTACAGGCATTTTCTTATGTAGAGTACATGGAAAAAAGTAAATAGGCATGTTTGATGTTTATTAAATTCATTGTCTTTTATACCATGTGTAAAATTGTAGATATTAGGTAAGAAAAAGTAAATAAGTATATTAAATAAACTCATCATAAATACCAGGATTGAAATTTTATATTTACCCTAGACGCGCGTTTCGTCTTCAAAAGACTCATCAGTGACGCTCGAGATAAAAAATGTCAAAAAAAGCCAAATAAAGTACGAAGTTGAAGAGCATTGAGGACCCACATTCCTAAAAGTTTTGTCAAATACAGATAAGGTAATCTATTCCTGAGGTAGAAAAGACTTAGTATTTCAAAAATTCAGTTTTAAATACTGAACTAGCTCATGAAAACAGATTTTTTTCACAATACAAAATAGTTTTCTAAATGTGACAAAGTCATACATTTCCTTTGTAAACTGCAGAAAAGATTACGATATGAGTGTTCATGGTTTCCCTAGGCCACACCAATTTAATTTCTTGTTCTACGGATTTTTGGACTCTAAAATATGGGGCGAGCGAGCGATTTGAAAATTTTAATAAAAAGATATTTTATTTGCAAATTTTTGAGGCGAAGCTTGAAAAGTAAAGGCGAGCGATTATAATTTTTTTTTAAAACATAAAATAGTAGGTTTTGACAATATTAAAACTTGATTTATCACTTGTACTTTGACATTTCTTTAATATGTTAATTTCTGATGTATTTTTTCCCTGTTCATCAAGAAATAATTAAATCTGGTCTATGTATGTGTGACTGCCAATGAGACAATTCTCCATCCAAGTCATAATCAGTTTGGGGGCAACATCTTAATGTTATAAATATCCCTTTTACATGTTTAATGAGGGATCAATATAAGTTATTATATATTTGTTTGTACAAAAGGGCTAATATTTTCTCAAAAAACTATATATCTATCTGGTATTAAATGGTAAAAAAATGTCCAAGAATTTTGTAATATTCCTGGACTTTACCATTGTTAAATTAACACATTTACTTTAACAGTTTAATATTATTCAAAATAAGTCATGTAAGTGGACCCCTCTTTTAGATGTTTAGAAAAAGTTGTTTAAAATATGATGTTACTCTCCTCTCTTTGAGTACAAAATTCTAAATATTCAAAGGTTTTGTATAGAAGAACTATAGAAATCCTTGGTATTTCTATTTTCTTTTCTACATCAGGTCCGAGAACACAATTAATTCGTAGTGCATTTCTTTTAGAACATAAATGAAAATTAAAAAATTCCCACCTGCGCTTTCTCAATGAAATTTTTACAGTGTGTTGTACTACTTTTGGGACAAATTATATCAAAATTATAGAAAACTTCATCGCCTCTAACTCAAAATATGGACAATTTTGTGTTTAGGGTGTCTTGAAATCTTTTGACAGCTTCCGAAGTGCTAATTTTTAACCTTTTTCAGCTGGACCAAATCACTACTTTTCTGTAAAATTCTGGACCCAAATTTTTTTACAGTGTAATTTCACCCCCCTACTTACAATTTGAGGCATTAAACATGGAGAAATAAATTTGGAAGAGGTATAAAAATTATTGGCAAGTAACCCACTGTTAACACTAGGGACTATATTCGTGAACAACGAAAATCAAGGGACGACAATTGTGGTCTCGGACCTAATAGGATAGAAAGAGTTGACAAATCTTAAAAAAACTTGGTATGACCAAAGCTTAATAAATTATAACACTACTTGCAAAGTTTCGTAACAATAGGATATATATTATAGACAATATGTTAAATTCTATACTCATCTTTGCGTGTTAAATTTTGACGTTAAAATTGAATAATTTCAACTATCAACATTTTGGGCTTTGAAAATTAAAATATTGCAAAAAAATACTTTTTAAATGCCCTAATATATCATTTATTATGTACTAAAAGCAATAGAGTACTCATTTGATTTATCAGAGTTAGCATAATTATTCAAAAGTCAAATTTATATCAGCCTGGGCCTAAAAATTGAGGTTTTTCAATGAAAGGGGGCCTTACATGAAGATGTAATATTTTCCAGCAATTTTAAATTTGTGAAGCTTTTTGGTTATAAATAATCCTTACATATGTATTGAATGTACTTTAAATGGAAAGAAAAGTCACAAATAACACATCATATTAGTTTAAAAGGGTCTTAAGCCAAGTAAGACTGGAAAAAAATAAGGGTCAATTTAGGCCGTGCCACATATTTACATTAAAAAATGCATATTGAGGCTATAAGAAATAAAAAATTGTGTCTTTTTTATCATTTCTATACTCATGTGATATGATACAACAAATCTGAGCACTAAAAGGCTCTTGCAATTAACTTTTCTTACAGACAGTATGGTCTGATACAAAGATTTTTGCCTTTTTAATGAAAAACTTGATTGTAATTTTAGTCTCAACAGGCTTATATTTAAACCACTTGCTATCCTACAGAAGAAAAGAGAGATATTATGTGAGATGGAACAGGTACAATAGACATTGTAAAGTGCTTTTGATACAAATTTAGTGAGGTCTTTATTGTGGACTTCAAATTTTATGTACCAAGAACCCCACTTTTGACTTCATCCAAACAGGGCGTTAGACAAGGGTCATTTATACAACACATTTTGTACATATTGTCTGAGATAATCTTCTTTTCTGTAGATTCTGAGTTCAAAAACAAGTAAAAGAACTAGATAAAGGCATAGAAACACAAGTATTGACACATGAAAGCCTGTCAGATAGAAAGTCAGGATGCCATGTATGCATCAGTATTGAAAAAACCTTGAAATGCCTATTTTGACCATAAAATGCCAAAATTGGTCATTTTTGCAGATATTCTATTAAATAAAAGTTTAAATCCTTTAGTTTCATGCTATTTGACAAATTGACACCACCAAATCATTTAGGGAAGATGCCAAAGTACAGATTCTATATTTACAGACTTCACCTCTTAGGTCCGAGAACACAATTAATTCGTAGTGCATTTCTTTTAGAACATAAATGAAAATTAAAAAATTCCCACCTGCGCTTTCTCAATGAAATTTTTACAGTGTGTTGTACTACTTTTGGGACAAATTATATCAAAATTATAGAAAACTTCATCGCCTCTAACTCAAAATATGGACAATTTTGTGTTTAGGGTGTCTTGAAATCTTTTGACAGCTTCCGAAGTGCTAATTTTTTAAACTTTTTCAGCTGGACCAAATCACTACTTTTCTGTAAAATTCTGGACCCAAATTTTTTTACAGTGTAATTTCACCCCCCTACTTACAATTTGAGGCATTAAACATGGAGAAATAAATTTGGAAGAGGTATAAAAATTATTGGCAAGTAACCCACTGTTAACACTAGGGACTATATTCGTGAACAACGAAAATCAAGGGACGACAATTGTGGTCTCGGACCATCAGTAAAATGATACCTTGTCTGATGGAAGGTTGTTCTCAACCTGATAATACCAAACACAGGTCAAAGTACGGCCTTTTACACAGGGCTTTCAAACAGACCAAACAGCAAGCTATAAAGGACCCCAACATTATTAGCGTAGGAAAACCAACGGTCTAATTTATATATCCAAACGGGAAAATACCAATGAACAACATCAACAAACGATAACTGCTGAATGACAGGCCCCTGAATCAATCAGGACAGGTGCATAAGCATGCAGTGGATATGGATAGTTTTGTTTCGCCAGCATACAATATAATTGCAGTTGAAGGCAAATCCTTCAGAAGTTCTTTGTACTTTATTCTAACAACGAACATTTTTTGATAGGGAATATAAGTAAGGGGGAAAGAAACCAATTTTTTGTTCTTTACAGGTATTTACGCTGTTATAAATTTACATCGTACACTCCCACTTTGGATACATAGGTTTCATGCTGAAACAAATATTCTCATAGATATTTACACAGTGTGGTGGGGTTGCTTTTATGTTTAAAATCGTTATATACAGGTTAGACTGTGATTTAAAAACAAATGTTGAAATCTTTTTATACTTGCAAAACAAAAACAGTGCGGGAAATGGACATGATTACATTTCCGGATGCGGAAAGCGGGAATATATAAAAAATAAAAAAAATCTGTTTTGAAAAAAATAGGTGCGGGCGGGTCCATCGAACAAGGAATCACATTGCTGTGGCCCTAGCGGTTTTTGCCTAAAATCTGCATCTTACTGTTTTTATGACATTCACTGTGAACGCAATGAAACTCACTATTAAAATTTCATTCCAGTAGACGGCATACATTGTGACGTCAATTGTTTCTAAATTTACAATATGTGCCCATCAAAGTTTTTGCTTCTACCCTAAATGTTTTGTCGAGCATTCCATACACAAACGGGTTGACAATGTTGTTTATTATGACCATCTGGTCAATAAAGGTGAAAATACTGACCTCATACTCAGTTCTTTTGATAAGAAAATGACGATTATGAATAAGCGAGAACAGTGAAACTAACTGAGGAATATAACAAAGAATGAATACTACGTTTATAATTATGATCATCAAAGTAAAGCGTATGGCTGCAGAAATACGTTCGTCAGTTTTTGACTTATTCCTCGAGTGTTCAGGTACACCACAGTTAGTTAACGTATGTATTGCCAGTGCCAGTAGACATCCTTTTCTGGCCAGTTTCAGCTAATGAGATACTGAAAGATCTAATGTAAGTAAGGTTGTGTCTAAATTATTTTGTGATGCCGTCATTTTTTTTGTGGTTCTCAACCTCAAGACATCATTCACTACAATAAAAGATTTGCTTGCAATTATCATTTGTCTTCCAATCAACATATTTAAAATAATTAGCCACAGCATCACACCAACGATAAGAAAAGTTGGAAAGAATATAAATGTTAGATAAGCGTTAGTGTTTTTATCATCTTTCATAATGTTTGTGCCGCAGATATTATCTGTCAAGTTCAGAGAAATGCTTGGTATGTGTAATTGTTCATTCCAAATTATAAACGGACAAGACACTGCCACCAACAAAACAAATATAAATACCAGCGATATACGTCTCCATTTTAGTGTCAGTTGAGGTCCAAAGGGTCGGCATACTTCAGATACCGCTGTAGGGTTATGACTGCCAGGAGAAGTATTGATGAAAACCCAAACATGTTGAATAAGAACCAAATAATCTTACAGGAAAAAAGATATGTAAATTTGACTGGCAGTAAGTTCTTCCATAGGTCAAATGGTGCTCTCAAAATGCAGGCAAACATATCAACACATGCTAATATTGGTATAAAGTACTTGCTTTCGGTTTGTTTTAGTCTCAATTTATAAACAATTAACACTATCAGATTTCCTCCCAATCCCAATATGAAATATAAAACAAGAAATACATCGTGTAAAATGTACTTTTTAGCTTCTACCAAATTCTAATTTGTCAGTCTGTCTTCTTTTGAATAGTTCATTTTATCGCCTTTGACTAATAATCCCCATTGAATCACTTGCATATGCAGAGTCTGTAAGGCATTTGATACGTACTAGCACACATTAAAATGGTTATATAACTGATATTCATATAGCTGGGTATTTGTTTTATTTTGAAGAGCGGAGTGATAGTCATTAAATATAGCATTAAATGTTTTTTTGTACAATGAAAAATTAAATTCCCTATCTCGTATTGATTTATGTCTGTGCAAGCTGATTTAACTCAAATTAACATTGTTCATATAATTTTTAATGGGATGAAGTCCATAAAAAACAAAAAAGCTCTAAATATCTTAACTCCAAATACTATTTTGTTGTCATCTAGATAAACATTCTAACTATTTGCACTTTGACAGATTTCTTAATATGTTAATTGGGAAAAGCTCACAAAGGATGTTATATGAATCCTGCTCAATGTAGTTATTTTATTATAATCAAATCCATTCCGTGTCCTTTGATGGTATTTCAAAGCGAAATGGTGATCTAACATACATCGTTTGATAAAAGCTCTCTATTGTTTACTCATTATACAAAGGCCTATATATCTGTAGGTTTTAAATATATTACCTACTCCTACATTTAAGTAATCATATTGATATGCCCGGGTTGGATCAACAGTGTAAGGAACTTTATGTAAATTTCTGTAGAACTTTAGCTTTATTTAATGGAAGTAGCTCAAAGAAAACTATACGGAATTAAATCTGTAAAGAAGACATATTTATATATAAAGACTCTGAACGTAAACGTATGTTATAAAATTGAGAAAGGAAATGGGGAATGTGTCAAAGTGACAACAACCCGACCATAGAGCAGACACCAGCCGGAGGCCACCAATGGGTTTTCAATGTAGCGAAGGCCAGGGGCTCCTGACTTGGGACAGGTGCAAAATTGCGGCGGGGTTAAACATGTTTATGAGATCTCAACCCTCCCCCTATACCTCTAGCCAATGTAGAAAAGAAAAACGCATAACAATACGTACATTAAAATACACACATCCGGGAATAACCTTTATGACGGTAATTTACTCATATGTAATACTCTTATCTAGAAAATGTCAACCTGAAGTAATTATGAAGTAGATAGGTCTGATGTATCAATAAGCAGTTCTTCAATTTGAGAAAGTAAAATATATTGATGAATAATCATAAGGAGTAAGGACTGCTGATATCATATTTTCTATTAGATCGGAACAAACAAGGAATGTTTGTAGAGGACTTTATATACACATTCCTGCCAAATATGCTTAAAATCAGCAAACTGGTTCAAATAAAAGGATGATAATGTTAATATTTACGGACAACCGTCACGACGAACGCCAAAGATGGTAAAGTCTTATTATTTTTTTTTGGCCAGGTTAGCTTAATGGTAAAAAATACCCCTGGTTAGCCATTCACATTCCTAAATTTAAATTTAATGATTATAAAGTACAAACTACAAAAGTAGCTGATCAAATATCTCCCCCTTTTAGTTGGTTTAAAGTTAAATAAATCTCCGCCTTTTAATCCGGATTATGAGGTATATACATTATATGTTTCTAGCCATCGGGGTGATCTTAGTACACTGACACAACGCGTCCTTATGGGATGGGATAACTATAACTGACACACCAAGTCCGAATGGGATAACTATTTTACATCTCAGCTGTTTTACATGTTTTAGATTAGACGAAAAACCATTTACAATTCATAAAATCTAGTTTAGAACGTCACACAACCATTATATTATATTTTATATATTACTATATAATGTATAACCTTTATTAACCCCCGAACACGATAAGTAGATATGAAACCATTTCAACTCGCCCCACTGGCCAATCGACCCACACTGGATCGCCACTTTATAAAACAATCGCCCCAATCTTTTTTACCGACTCGCCCCATTTTTGAAATAGTTTAAAATCTAATTGACCAATCAGTCTGACAACTCATTTATTAACAAAAGGGTTTCAACCCCACTTAATACATTTTCTGCCAACTCGCTCCACTTTTAAAAATATCTTGCTCCCTTTAACATGTTTAAGTATGTTAATTTACTAATAGTTGATATCCTTGTGTAGTGGTATGTGTCCTGGGTTGATATGCTAAAGTTCTTGAGTTCGAATCCCAGCATATACACTGGATTTTTTTAACGTAAATTTTGATAGATAGTCTTTTCCATATAATTGATTAAAAGTTTTATAGTGGAATTGACATTCCCGCCAGAATGTTACAGAACAAAGGAAAGCATGCAAAACAAAAACAAAGAAACTCAAGCTGGGGTGATCTGGTATCCTGGTGTTAGAACAAAGGAGCTGGGATGTAAAGGTAAATTATTCAGTCCGTTCGGCTACACAGTTATGAATTTTCATTCCATAATACTGGAAAACTTGCATCTAAAATAGGAGAAATATATACCAGAGGGACATTCAAACTCCTAATTTTAAAAATAAACTGCCAATGACATGTCTGAAAAGAGAAACATAAACAGACAATCAATAGTACACAAAATTGTATTCATCACGTTTCATCCGTACTTGTATATTTGTGTATGTATGTTTAATTACGACAAGGCAATTGTTATGGCCATATGCTATTCAACTTCGTATTCTAGTTACCCTCACTGTCGAATTCTATTTTGTTATCGAAACGCGCGTCTTGCATACACAATTGTAATCCTGGTATCTAGGAATACTTTATAAGGTATAGTAACATTCACATTCAAATGATATATCGTATATTAAACGATTTAAATAAAAGGAAATTGCTATTTGATAAGACTATTTTGAAGTGTAGCGATTTATGGCCTGTCAACAGAAACAAACTTACACTTAGTGTATACAAGCTAAGACATAATATGTAGTCATAATTCAAAGATATTTTACATTCTAGAAATGCCACTAAAAACTAATGCGTCGCCTCAAATATTGATAATCAAATCATTAAACTTTGTAAGAACGATTGTTAAAAGAACATACCATCTAGTTTTCTCGTTTGAATTGTTTTACATTTTTCATTTCGGGGTCTTTTATAGCTGACTATATGGTATGGGTTTTGCTAACTGTTGACAGGCATACGGTGACCTATAGTTGTTAATGTCTGTGTCTTTTGGGCTCTTGTGGAGAGTTGTCTCATTGGCAGTTATACCACATTGTTTTTTTATATCTAAAGCATGAACAGAAATTGACTTTGATATAACACGGTGTGATTTATAATGATAATCCTAGTACCTTTGATAACTATTAGGCGGTAATTATATACCAGACAATAATGAACTGATATATACCATGGTCTAATGTTCTGTTGCTGCTCTCCGTTCTGTTATCGTAGAAATTTATTTAAAAGGATCAACGCTATGTCATTCAGAAGGCCTAGTAAGTTCGAATGAACAAATATTTGAATCCTCAAAAAGATATCAAAAGGACATTTAAACTCATAAGTTTGAAATCAACTGACAACGCAAGGGCATACCAAGACCAAAGTACAAACAACAATACACAAAACACAACACAAAAAACAAATTAAAGACTGAGCATCACGAACCTCATCAAGAACTAGGAATGAGAAATGAACGTATTAATAAACAAGCAACTTCTTTCTTTGAGACAATATTTTGCAGTAATAAGTCAACCATTTTCTTATCACTTAACACCATTTTCGATGTACATCAATTACATTGTGTTTAGTCCTTTGCATGAACCGCAAATTCACCTTAAACTTTCATATAGAAAAAAATAAAATCACAAAAATACCGAACTTAGAGGAAAATCAATAGAAAAAGTCAATTAATAGAATAGACGGATTTCTATAATAGCATTATTCTTTCCGTTTCCGAATTAGTGAATATATTTCGTATTCATTTTCTCTATTTAGCTATTCATAACGAACTCTTCAATTAAATTGTTAATGTGGTTCATATGTGTATCTCGTTTCTGGTTTTGTTATATAGATTAGACCATTGGTTTTCCCGTTTGAATAGTTTTACACTAATAGTCATTTAATGGTTTCTTTTATAGATTGCTGTTCGGTGTGAGCCAAGGCTCCGTGTTGCAGACCGTACTTTGACCCATAATGGTTTACTTTTACAAATTGTGATTTGAATGGAGAGTTGTCTAATTGGCAACCATACCAAACGTTCTTATATCTATTTACCATATTACATCATTCAAGTTTTGTCAAATCTAAATATTACTGTGTAACATTATTATGCTATGAATATAAAGTGAGTAAATATTTAATTGGAATGGCAACTTTGCGATAATTGCTTTGCACTCCTTATGCATGACAATATTATATTCAATCACAATAGAAATGAGGAGTCTATTATTGGCATATATGATATGACCTGTTTCCATTTATATTTTCAATAGTGTGTTTATTGGTTACCAACAGTTACTAAAATGTTGATAAATAATAGAATGTTTACCATTCATGTGCATTTTTGAACGTTCGTTTATCAAAACTGTAACTAGAACTATGCATTATTTTAAACAAAGTTATCAACTGTTAGCATGTCTCCAGTGTTTACCAATTGTTTGTATTAATTTTATGTTTTACAATCAAATTGTCGGTCAAATTATATACATATAGGACAGTGTTTGTTAGATTGATTTTTTGCCACATAGAATCTGTAATTTATTATTTTTTTAAGACATTATGGTACATTTTTTCTATGCTTCTGATGTGCATTTTTATTATTGATTTCTTTTCGATAATGCTCGAGGCAAACCTATTTGGAAAGCAAATTCTACTTGTATTTATCAATGATGTTATACATAAAACTTGTAAAAGGTAAACTAACACAAACGCCGAATCCCAAAGAATATTCTAAACGGAAAGTCCCTAAGCAAATGGTAAAATCAAAAGCTCAAACACACAAACGAATAGATAACAATTGTCATATTCCTGACTTGGTACAGGCATTTTCTTATGTAGAGTACATGGAAAAAGGTAAATAGGCATGTTTGATGTTTATTAAATTCATTGTCTTTTATACCATGTGTAAAATTGTAGATATTAGGTAAGAAAAAGTAAATAAGTATATTAAATAAACTCATCATAAATACCAGGATTGAAATTTTATATTTACCCCAGACGCGCGTTTCGTCGTCAAAAGACTCATCAGTGACGCTCGAGAAAAAAAATGTCAAAAAAACCAAATAAAGTACGAAGTTGAAGAGCATTGAGGACCCACATTCCTAAAAGTTTTGTCAAATACAGATAAGGTAATCCATTCCTGAGGTAGAAAAGACTTAGTATTTCAAAAATTCAGTTTTAAATACTGAACTAGCTCATGAAAACAGATTTTTTTCACAATACAAAATAGTTTTCTAAATGTGACAAAGTCATAAATTTCCTTTGTAAACTGCAGAAAAGATTACGATATGAGTGTTCATGGTTTCCCTAGGCCACACCAATTTAATTTCTTGTTCTACGGATTTTTGGACTCTAAAATATGGGGCGAGCGAGCGATTTGAAAATTTTAATAAAAAGATATTTTATTTGCAAATTTTTGAGGCGAAGCTTGAAAAGTAAAGGCGAGCGATTATATTTTTTTTTTAAAACATAAAATAGTAGGTTTTGACGATATTAAAACTTGATTTATCACTTGTACTTTGACATTTCTTTAATATGTTAATTTCTGATGTATTTTTTCCCTGTTCATCAAGAAATAATTAAATCTGGTCTATGTATGTGTGACTGCCAATGAGACAATTCTCCATCCAAGTCATAATCAGTTTGGGGGCAACATCTTAATGTTATAAATATCCCTTTTACATGTTTTATGAGGGATCAATATAAGTTATTATATATTTGTTTGTACAAAAGGGCTAATATTTTCTCAAAAAACTATATATCTATCTGGTATTAAATGGTCAAAAAATGTCCAAGAATTTTTGTAATATTCCTGGACTTTACCATTGTTAAATTAACACATTTACTTTAACAGTTTAATATTATTCAAAATAAGTCATGTAAGTGGACCCCTCTTTTAGATGTTTAGAAAAAGTTGTTTAAAATATGATGTTACTCTCCTCTCTTTGAGTACAAAATTCTAAATATTCAAAGGTTTTGTATAGAAGAACTATAGAAATCCTTGGTATTTCTATTTTCTTTTCTACATCAGTAAAATGATACCTTGTCTGATGGAAGGTTGTTCTCAACCTGATAATAACAAACACAGGTCAAAGTACGGCCTTTTACACAGGGATTTCAAACAGCCCAAACAGCAAGCTATAAAGGACCCCAACATTATTAGCGTTCACAATTCGAACAGGAAAACCAACGGTCTAATTTATATATCCAAACGGGAAAATACCAATGAACAACATCAACAAACGATAACTGCTGAATGACAGGCCCCTGAATCAATCAGGACAGGTGCATAAGCATTCAGCGGATATGGATAGTTTTGTTTCGCCAGCATACAATATAATTGCAGTTGAAGGCAAATCCTTCAGAATGTTTTGTACTTTATTCTAACAACGAACATTTTTTGATAGGGAATATAAGTAAGGGGGAAAGAAACCAATTTTTTGTTCTTTACAGGTATTTACGCTGTTATAAATTTACATCGTACACTCCCACTTTGGATACATAGGTTTCATGCTGAAACAAATATTCTCATAGATATTTACACAGTGTGGTGGGGTTGCTTTTATGTTTAAAATCGTTATATACAGGTTAGACTGTGATTTAAAAACAAATGTTGAAATCTTTTTATACTTGCAAAACAAAAACAGTGCGGGAAATGGACATGATTACATTTCCGGATGCGGAAAGCGGGAATATATAAAAAATAAAAAAATTCTGTTTTGAAAAAATAGGTGCGGGCGGGTCCATCGAACAAAGAATCACATTGCTGTGGCCCTAGCGGTTTTTGCCTAAAATCTGCATCTTACTGTTTTTATGACATTCACTGTGAACGCAATGAAACTCACTATTAAAATTTCATTCCAGTAGACGGCATACATTGTGACGTCAATTGTTTCTAAATTTACAATATGTGCCCATCAAAGTTTTTGCTTCTACCCTAAATGTTTTGTCGAACATTCCATACACAAACGGGTTGACAATGTTGTTTATTATGACCATCTGGTCAATAAAGGTGAAAATACTGACCTCATACTCAGTTCTTTTGATAAGAAAATGACGATTATGAATAAGCGAGAACAGTGAAACTAACTGAGGAATATAACAAAGAATGAATACTACGTTTATAATTATGATCATCAAAGTAAAGCGTATGGCTGCAGAAATACGTTCGTCAGTTTTTGACTTATTCCTCGAGTGTTCAGGTACACCACAGTTAGTTAACGTATGTATTGCCAGGGCCAGTAGACATCCTTTTCTGGCCAGTTTCGGCTAATGAGATACTGAAAGATCTAATTTAAGTAAGGTTGTGTCCAAATTATTTTGTGATGCCGACATTTTTTTTTGTGGTTCTCAACCTCAAGACATCATTCACTACAATAAAAGATTTGCTTGCAATTATCATTTGTCTTCCAATCAACATATTTAAAATAATTAGCCACAGCATCACACCAACGATAAGAAAAGTTGGAAAGAATATAAATGTTAGATAAGCGTTAGTGTTTTTATCATCTTTCATAATGTTTGTGCCGCAGATATTATCTGTCAAGTTCAGAGAAATGCTTGGTATGTGTAATTGTTCATTCCAAATTATAAACGGACAAGACACTGCCACCAACAAAACAAATATAAATACCAGCGATATACGTCTCCATTTAAGAGTTATTTGAGGTCCAAAGGGTCGGCATACTTTTAGATACCGCTGTAGGGTTATGACTGCCAGGAGAAGTATTGATGAAAACCCAAACATGTTGAATAAGAACCAAATAATCTTACAGGAAATAAGATATGCAAATTTGACTGGCAGTAAGTTCTTCCATAGGTCAAATGGAGCTCTCAAAATGCAAGCAAACATATCAACACATGCTAATATTGGTATAAAGTACTGCTTTCGGTTTGTTTTAGTCTCGATTTATAAACAATTAAAACTACTAGATTTCCTATCAATCACAGTATGATATATAAAACAAGAAATACATCGTGTAGAATGTACTTGCTAGCTTCTACCAAATTCCAATTTGTCAGTCTGTCTTTTTCGAACAGTTCATTTTATAGCCTTTGACTAATAATCCCAATTGAATCACTTGTATATGCAGTACGTAATACCACACATTAAAATAGTTATATAACTGATACCTTCTTGTAATTTATATAGCTGGGTATTTGTTTTATTTTTGAAGAGCGGAGCAATAGTTATTGAATAGCTGCGATCACATTTATTAAATAATTTTGTACAATGAAAAGTCAAATTCCCTTGATTTATGGCTGTGCCAGCTGATTTAACGTAAACAAAAATTGTTCACAGAATTTTTAATGCGCTGAAATCCATAAAATAAAGAGCTCTAAAAATCTAAACTCCAAATACTATTTTGTTGTCATCTAGATAAACATTCTAACTATTTGCATTCTGTGACCGATTTCTGAATATGCTTATTTGTATAAGCTCACCAAGGATGTCATATGAATCCCGTTCACTGTAATCATGCATGTTATTATGATCCAATCCATTCCGTTTAGTTTGATGGCTATTCAAAGCGATAAGGGTTATCTATAATGCATCGTTTGATACAAGCTCTGTATTCTTTACTTATTATACAAACCTGGAGATTTTAAATATATTAGCTACTCCAACATTTAAGTAAACATATTGATAAGCCCGTGTTGGATCAACAGTGTAAGGAACTTTATGTAAATTTCTGTAGAACTTTAGCTTTATTTAATGGAAGTAGCTCAATGAACATGTACAATCTTTCATTAAATGCTAGGTCTTTTCAGGCAATTCGCTTGCAGTCAATTCAGTACTGTTCATTAGCTTTTAAGACAATTTAATATTATGTTTTGTGCACAGGTAAATTAAAATTTGAACATAGGCTGAACGTATCTTAAATTACTGCAAACTATTTGTCTTAACAGTACTAAATTTACCACAGTAAATAGATATTAATATTAACTAAACATATCTTTTTCAGTCTTGGAAGAACTGTTTAAAACGGTTTGAGATTAAAATGACCGCTTTAGATCACACACTAAAATGCTAGAATTATGAGGATTTCAGTAATTTAGCATGACTTAATGGTGCTAGTACCGGATATATGTGCATTGTATTGTCAAAAACAGCTCATATTTATGTAGAAGCATTCTACTGTACAATAAATAACTAAAGGTTTACATTTTAACAATTTTGTAAAACTGCTATATTTTGGGGCCAAAAAGGGGTCCTACTGAACCTACTTCTTTGACATAAAAAGTAGGAAAATCAACTTCATCAAAAACTACCCTGACCAAAAACTTAAATCTGAAGCGGGACAGACGGACAGAAGAACGAACGAACGAACGAATTAACAGACCCACAGGATAGTAAACATAATGCTCCTCTCCTATCGTAGGTTGGACATAAAATTAATGCAAAAGAAACCAGAATTCTAACTAATCAGATAATGCTGCGTCATTGTCATTCTAAAACAACAGTTATTCCAAAATCTTTATTTGTCATCACATAACAACATTGTCAAGGTGAAACAATAAAAATCAACATATACTTGACATAAAATTATTGTCAATTAATGAACCATGTTTACACCATACAACACAAACGAATCAAATTATCGTAAGATGTGTATTGGACTTTTCATTAATACTTTAATGACGGAGATCGATGTATCGGGTGTTGCAATATTTTTTTTATATATATTTCCTCCGAATACTCAAATACAAAGGAAGAGAAAGAATCTGAACGCATGCAGTGATTTTATAAACTGTATCCCAAAGTAAGATAATGTCAAATCTTTATTTGTAATATTCAGTACAGATGGGTTTTTTTTTACAGATCTGTATTTTATTTTTATCTCAAATTTTTATTAATTTTAGTATTCTTGAATTGTCTTTGAATTGCCATATTGAATGAAAGCTAGACACCAAAACATGAAAACAACAATGAATTTTGTTACAAATGACAAAATGATAAACATACATACATAACTAATTTTTAAAATATATAATTATTCTATAACTGTGGTAATATACACTGAATGCTTTTATCTTAAATAATGCTTACTTAAAATTTGTACCGAGATTTTGTTACTTAATTTACAAGAATAGATGTTATGCAGAAACCACAGTTTGGTGTTTACTTCAGGAATTCGTCTTTTAATTATTTCCTTAATCGCTGTCAGAAAAAAAACCTCATCCTTAAAATAAAAGGGACAGAAACAAATTTAACCAATCAAATAAATGAATTAAAAAAAGAAATACATTGAAATCAAATGTAAGAGATGTAGATTGATAGAAAACAAATAAAACAACTAGGCATTTTTTTTCTTCTTCAGGAAATAGCTTTTGTTTGCCATTGTGAAAGTCCGAACTTTCTCAAATTCAAAAGATGAGTTTCATACAACAATACATATATTTCTCTATTTGATTATAAACTGTGGTTTTTTTTTTTTCGTTTCCCTTGTGAATGAGTCTTTTTGGGGTTTTTTTTATTATTAAGAATCCAAAACTTATTGCTTTACTATATATGTGATACCATGAGAAAACTATGCACATTAATGAAAACAATAAAATGCAAGAACTACAATTGACTTGAAAACTATGCATTAGTTTCGTTTTCCTATCGGTTAAAAATATCTATAAATCGAAAAAAATAATGGCAAAATGTGTCTATTATTCCAAGGAGTACAGATAATACTCGTACTACACACCCAGAAGTGTTTTGTGTGTCTGCGTGTGAGTTAATCAGTGTAATTGACAGACGTTTCCCAGCTATAAACAATGCTAAAGCACGAAGTGAACCAGCGTTAACAACCATACCTGGCTGTTGTCAGTTAAACTAACTACACAAATATCCAATGTGTAAAGATCTTTTTTCGCTGTAAAACATCACCCATGTTTAATTTCTGGGATGAAAGCGGAGACCAAAGAATTGGTGGATTTCAACAGTGTACCGTATTTGTGATGTTAAAATCACCTATGTAGTCTTCTTAGCTGTTGCTTCTTCAAAATATTTGATAATTTTTTTCCAAGAATTGTCCTATGTCTCAATCGTTTTAACGATCTTCCTCTCGTTCTTGAAGGTTTGCGCATGTCAAGTGGTTTAGCATATTGTAATAGTTCCTGAAGAGTAGTCCGAGCACGTCCAGCTAGATGAATAGGAATGTCAGGAATATTACGTAAAGCATGTATATTATATGCAGGTTTTGGCAGAAACTTTTTGGCGCCATTGCTGACTTGAATTGGAAAATGGCCATAATTGTTTAAACGATTGGGTTTTGGCGTATTTAAAGCTGGAGTTGTGTTGTTCGACTTTTTACCAGTCATCCACAAAAGAAGAACATAATGAAGTGTAACGGAGCTGCCTTCAACGTCACGTGTCTGTGAAAGACCACCCAAGTATTGATTTTCCAATGGTAGCTGCAAAGAAGGTAAAGAAGAACTTAGAAATATAGAAAAAGCAGAACAGAAAGAGAAAAAATAGAAATATATAGTAAGAAAGAAACAATAATAATAGTTGATGAAAAAATAGAACTATATGAAAGAAATAAAAAAGAGTAGTATAATAATCAAAACAGTAAAAGGAAAAAAAATAAAAACATACAGTCCTTGATACTTAACCTTATTCCGGATAAACGTACATCCAATAATTCATAGAAATAATTATAATACTAGTTTAAAAATTAACACATGAAATTCAATGTTAACATTGTATTCAGTTCGCAAGTGGAAAATATTATTATCTTTTTAAACAGCTATTAAGATTAGAACAAGACAAACAGCACGAAACAATATATATCATTCAATGCATGTGGACTATATAAAATGTTAGTTGCGCCATTACAATTCTGCTGTTAAGGAAGTATATCAATTCTCAATACAGTTAAGTAACAGTTAGAAGAAACGAACAGAGAAGCTATACAACTTATATGTTATGTGTGTATCTGATCTATCTAACATACATATAAACCATTCGTTTTGATTAACATTTAGTAAATTTCAAGTGGAATATTAATATCTAGTACTCGTTATATAAATCAACATGAACATAGTCCATCATCCATAATAAATGCAGTATACGGCAGATAAAATTAATGCAAAAGCTATGTCGCTTCTCCGGACTTATCATAGATACCAGGATTGCATACTTAGTTTTGTAGTAAAACATTTTAAAACTTAGTAATAGTAGTATGCCATTCCCAAACCTAGTTATTAATTCAATGAATTAAACATGAATATATATTTATTATATTGTTCGCATATACATGTATGCACATATTTTCCGAATTTTAATACATTAATGTTCAAATATTCTAATGCCTATCAGTCATAAATATATATATTTCAATGTTATTCATACGACTACTTATAGAGGTATATAAAGTGATGCTTTACAGCAATATTAGTTAATAAAGATGTATCGTTTTTGTTAAATGATTTTATCAAATGCATTGACGTTAGTTAAAGACACACAGATTAAACTGATTATGTATAATGTATGGATGCAACCTTGATATCAACAGTTTTGATATAGAAAATATAAATATAGTATAGCCCAAAATAAGCTTCTCTATTTATTTTGTTTTCTAGAAGGAATTACACATACTCAACCGTAAATTCATATTCTTGTACTATATATTGCTTGTAACTGTTTTAAATTCAAAAGAATACAAAGAATTAAGACAGTTTCATGATATTCAATAGAATGGGCTATCAATATCCTTATCACTTTTAATTTGTTGCTATTTATGGGGAAGAATTCCATGAGGTTCCTAATATTAATTCGTTAGATTGCTGCTGCCATTCCCGTTATTTTTACTAATTCAAATTGTGTAATATTCGGTTTTCTTCGTGGTGTTCAAGGGGCTGTTGATGTTCATCCTTAGCAAAGGTGTTGTGTTAATTCTTCTCTTTTCATTCGTTTTTATTCGTAATGACATCAGATGTCGCCTACTTCTATAACATTATTCTGTTCTAATAAAATATTTGTTACATGTTTGATTGAATTACAAATAATTATTTGCCTTGAGTGCAACATGTTAACACACCGAAAGTAAAGGATTAACTTCCCAGATAGTGCATCCTGTACGAAAAACATCAACAATGAAACTACTGAGATCCTCTTTGGTTTACGGCAATAACAGAGTACGTTTGTTTAACAGCTTTGCTTATTTTTCTTTAAGATTCACGATATGCATTTAGGTATATCAATCAAGTGGCAACATGAAATACTTTTGTAACATAAATGATATTTAAAGTGATCAATATGATTTATATGAAATATTTTCTAAAGACATAGACAACGACATTACACACATTATAGCAACAAGACATTTTAATAAGCATGTTAATGAATAAATATAGATTTAGTATACACATATAAAGGATTTCACATTCAATCAGACATAAACTATAATCATGTATAAGTAAATTAATCAAAAATACTCTTTTCAAGACACATTGCACAAACATGGATTTTTTAGTAGCATTAGGATTTCAATGAACAGTTCTTTAGTAAGTTAGTTTTTAAAAAGCGCTAGCTAAGCAGACAGCAAACTAGCAAGACAATTACTGTTGTGAGTGCTTTCGTTGTCGTGGAAACAGTTGTTGTAGATGTCGCTACAGACGTTGGTAATTGTGGACATGATTTAAAGTCTTCTGTTACTTCATCGTCTACTGATGCCGGAGTCCAATCGCCACATTTTGGAAAGCTTTTGGGAGGTTTTGGCATTTGGTGTGTTTCGCCAACTTGAATGACCAAAGTCATTCCCATTGCCATGTGAAAAGCTATATGACAGTGAAACAACCAAAAACCTGAAACCAATGAAATTGAATCATTAAGATAGACCTTTTAACATATTTCATTGTCAGTACATAATTATTTTGAATAATATCAGATTAGATTGACAGCAGATAAACGGACATCATAAATATCGATGTCAAAGTGATTTTCTAAACACTTTTATTTGTGTGTGTTCCTTTTGTCTATGCGAATAAACTAAGGGAATGTAATGTAATAAAACACTACAGTATAAAACCATCACATCGTATCAAATCTCTTACGTTTTTGGTGGAGTTCGTGTTGTTCTATCTTTATTTGTCTCTTTTGTGTTTTGTTTACTATTGTTTGTCTGTTGGTTTATCCATTTTTTTAACATCTTGCTTGTTTCCTGTTGTTTTCCGTCATTAGGTTATCTCTAGATGTCTTTTTCAATTTGCTGTTCTATTGTTGTTTACTGATTTTATCCATGCAAAATTAACCAAATTAAAGTTATCATGGAGGGGTATTGATATTGTTTACTTTCGAAACACAAAAAAAATATTAAAATCCTTAATGTGATCTAACATGCTATATAAAATCAAATGTATTTCCACCCTTTTGTTAAGTGTGGTAAAAAGTGTGAAGTGACTCTAACATGCTATATAAAATCAAATATAATTCCACCCTTCTGTCAAGCTTGGTAAGAAAATTTAATTGACTCTAACCTGGGTTTGTTGCCTTGAATCGTATAATAGTATATCCCCCATCAGGAACAGTGACTGTATCCTTCAGCACTGCTCTTGTTAACTTCCGTTTGATTTGTCCCATTGCATCCAACACCTTAACAAACTCGACTGTCGTTGATGTATTTAGCTGTGAAAGAAAATCGTTTAAGAGAGCTGTAAATATTTTTGCATTTTTAATTGTTTCCGAAAAAGATATATGCATCGGTTGGCTTGCTTAAACACTTCTTTTATGTAAACGATGCTCTTCTGAACAGCCGTTTGAAAAAAATTTAACTTGAGCGCTGAATAAGGCTTGAGAAGTATTTTTAAAATCGATCACACTCCCTTTATTTTATAATTTTGAAGGCATCGATTATTCTTAATAGAAGGCTCCGCGCATTATCGAGGGCCCTCATGGGGTTTTTGATTATGTGATTACTTGGCCGTTTTTTTAATGATTATTTGATTATTAAGCCAAATATTTCATGATTATTTGATTACCTAGGACTGTATTTTTAGTTTATGATTATTTGATTACTAAAGATAAGCAAATATTTAATGATTATGTGATTATATTGGCAAAAAAATGGTGATTATGTGATTACTAGGACCCCCCCATGAGGGGCCTTATTATCGAAGAAACATCAACTACATTTTGAACCATACACCTTGCTAGCTTGCAACAATCGAAACAAAGACTTGACACTTTCTTTTGCTTTTAATGAATGACTGTATGGCACCTTTTTAATACTGCAACTACTTATTTCATGACCTACTACAAAACATGATATTTCAGTTAAGGATGTTCACTTGTCATGTTTTGGATTTTTGTCAGATTTTCTGAATCCTCTGGTTTTATCCAATTAAATAAATTAACAATGTTTGCCAATTGATCCCCATTTTTCTTTTTATAAATCTTTCACATGTATACTTATGAAATCATTGTTATTTTTTTTATAGTTTTTGAGCACTTGGCAATAATAAAGCTATGAAAAATCAAGAGAGAACATTTTCACGGCAAAATTTCAATTGTAAATATCTCAAAAACAAGCACATTGATCTATATGTTTTGCTCTTTTAATTCTTTCTATTATTCCCCTATTAATATATATATTATACAAGTGTAATAAAAGGCTTGTTATTTTGAAACCGAGTAAAAGTATCAATTTCATTCATGAGCATCACAACCCAATAGACTCCATGGAACAGTTAAAACATTATGGTAATTTTGGACGGTACGAGTTAAACACATTATACTAAATAAACAGAAACTCAATCTAAATAAAGTGTTAAAGAAAATACACAGACTGTTTATTACTCATAAAAACTAAAAATGTATGTTGAATTGAAAAGAAAGCTCTTTATAAACTCTTTTTGAAAAGTTGCTGGTTTTTTTTCAAAATATTTAAGTGAATAGTTCACAGTGTTACAAACAACATTTTGGATTGTGTCCCCTTGATCATTAAATTATTTTCAAAGAAGCAACTAGTGAATATTATATAGTTTTAATACTGAATAAAGTCATAATAAACCCTATATAAGTTTTTGGGTATATTCTCTTAAAATACATTCCAAAGAAGTAGGAATGTCGTGATTTGACGGGAAAAAACGCAAAATCAGACTACGCTTAAATTAGAAATTCTTTCAGGTTTGTATTCCAAATTTTGATATAAGAAGGTCATATTATAAAATCTTATGTTATAAATCTTTAATACAATCATTATGTATTATGACAAATTAACTGAAAAGATATATATGCAATTAAAATTTTGTAGTTTTGACTTTCTGTCGTGTAAGCTAATTTTTATACCTAATAACGATGTGATATTATTCTTTATTTGATGCAAATCATTGTTACGCGATCATTACAGACATAGTTGTATAATTTATTGCTCAGTAAATGACTAGAGATTTTGTTTTATGGTTAAGGATATGTCTTGTACCAAACCAAGTGTCTATTTTCGTTTTTTTTTTTGTACAAGCATTGTCTTCATTGCCTTTACAACATTTGAGGTTATAGTAAATTGATACCGACATGTACAACATAGTCATAGTTCATTTATAATAGTTGTTTTGAATCAATGAGTGACTTTACATCTGCAATGCGTTAATTGTTGATGACAATTGATAACATGTATTGCAATAGCCATAAGATAGATACCTAGTCATAAACCCATTATAATTTAAAATGCTTAGGCAAGATGCGAATTTCCTCTGCAAAGTTCCCACAAGTGTACCCTAAATGAAAAAAAGTGATGAACGAAGTTGAAGGGCAATAATGACCCAGATTTTGAAACGTTTGGCCAAAAAATGTTTTGCAGAGGTAAATAAGTAAGCAATGGAAATTACTGCAGTTTGAAAGGATAGACTAGCAGAGTAATTTTACAGGAATAAAAAATATGTAAAGCAACGGAAATTCAAGTTTCGTGTCATTTAGAACAAAATCTATATAAATACCTCAATATTTATAAAGTAGAAGATGATCAGATAAAATATGGGGAAGTAATTTACAGAAATGTAAGGCTCAGCTGCATTTTTCTCACGTTCATTCTCATTTCTTATAATGGCTTCCTTTATTATAACTAGAGGCTCTAAAGAGCCTGTGTCGCTCACCTTGGTCTTTGTGAATATTAAACAATGGACACAGATGGATTCATGACAAAATTGTGTTTTGGTGATGGTGATGTGTTTGTAGATCTTACTTTACTAAACATTCTTGCTGCTTACAATTATCTCTATCTATAACAGTTCTTTCTGTGGAAAATGTTATTGAAAATCTTCAAATTTTAACAAAATTGTTAAAATTGACTATGAAGGGCAATAACTCCTTAGGGGGTCAATTGACTATTTTGGTCATAGTGACTTATTTTTAGTTCTTACTTTGCTGTACATTATTGCTGTAAACAGTTTATCTCTATCTATAATAATATTCAAGATAACAAAAAAAACAGCAAAATTTCCTCAAAATTACCAATTCAGGGGCAGCAACCTAACAACCGATTATCCGATTCATCTGAAAATTCCAGGGCAGATAGATCGTGACCTGATCAACAATTTTACTTCCTGTCAGATTTGCTCTTAATGCTTTGGTTTTTGAGTTATAAGCCAAAAACTGCATTTTACCCCCATGTTCTATTTTTAGCCATGGCGGCCATCTTGGTTTGTTGGCCGAGTTACTGGACACATTTTTTTAACTAGATACCCCAATTATGGCTAAGTTTGGTTAAATTTGGCCCAGTAGTTTCAGAGGAGAAGATTTTTCTAAAAGATTACTAAGATTTACGAAAAATGGTTAAAAATTGACTATAAAGGGCAATAACTCCTAAAGTGGTCAACTGACCATTTTGGTCATGTTGACTTATTTGTAGATCTTACTTTGCTGAACATTATTGCTGTTTACAGTTTATCTCTATCTATAATAATATTCAAGATAATAACCAAAAACAGCCAAATTTCCTTAAAATTACCATTTCAGGGGCAGTAACCCAACAACAGAATGTCCGATTCATCTGAAAATTTCAGGGCAGATAGATCTTGACCTGGTAAACAATTTTACTTCCTGTCAGATTTGCTCTAAATGCTTTGGTTTTTGAGTTATAAGCCAAAAACTGCATTTTACCCCTATGTTCTATTTTTAGCCATGGCGGCCATCTTGGTTGGTTGGCCGGGTCACGCCACACATTTTTTAAACTACATACCCCAATGATGATTGTGGCCAAGTTTGGATTAATTTGTCCCAGTAGTTTCAGAGGAGAAGATTTTTGTAAAAGATACCTAAGATTTACGAAAAATGGTTAAAAATGGACTAAAAAGGGCAATAACTCCTAAAGGGGTCAACTGACCATTTCGGTCATGTTGACTTATTTGTAAATCTTACTTTGCTGAACATTATTGCTGTTTACAGTTTATCTCTATCTATAATAATATTCAAGATAATAACCAAAAACAGCAAAATTTCCTTAAAATTATCAATTCAGGGGCAGCAACCCAACAACGGGTTGTCCGATTCATCTGAAAATTTCAGGGCAGATAGATCTTGACCTGCTAAACAATTTTACCCCATGTCAGATTTGCTCTAAATGCTTTGGTTTTTGAGTTACAAGCCAAAAAATGCATTTTACCCCTATGTTCTATTTTTAGCCATGGCGGCCATCTTGGTTGGTTGGCTGGGTCACGCCACACATTTTTTAAACTACATACCCCAATGATGGTTGTGGCCAAGTTTGGTTTAATTTGGCCCAGTAGTTTCAGAGGAGAAGATTTTTGTAAAAGTTAACGACGACGGACGACGACGACGGACGACGACGGACGACGGACGACGGACGACGGACGCCGGACGCAAAGTGATGGGAAAAGCTCACTTGGCCCTTCGGACCAGGTGAGCTAAAAATTCGATGCATGGGTCCTGGTTTAGATAAAAAAAAAAAAATACTCTTCTGACATGTAAGTATACCTAGTGCGTCTTATTCCGTATTAGTGGGTGGTATAACGGGTGACGCTCACCCTATCGACCGTACAAATTCTTTACTTGTGGAGTTGATTCTTTCGATTTGGTTTGTAACTTAATTTGCCATATCGTTTTATGAGACTTGCATATAGCTTAACTGTTTTGTCCTAACTTGGGATAGTTTCGATGAGTGTAATTACGTTGACGGGTAATGTTTTCCCCTTATCGTTGACCTTCCAGTGTGGGGAAGTCTAGACATATAAATAGAAGAAACCATTCCTGTATATCCTGTTACATTCAAATAGCTTTAGTTTGGTAATATATACTGTATTAAATACTCTTACCTTTTCCATCGCTACTACTCTGAAACTATGACCATGCAAATGCATTGGATGGTTATTATTCTGTGATTTTCCTTCATCCACCAGTACAAGTTCAATAACTTCTCCAAGCTGTACTTTGATACGATGAGTACATTGACAGAATTCTGTGGCACAATCCTTATCACTCATAGTTTCTTCATTGCAAAAAAAGTCCTGTAAACATATTTAGATTATCATATATCAAACTCTTGCTACGAGAAACGAACAAAAACCTCTGAGAAACAAACTTAATCAGCTTAATAATATAAAGCTATAGATAATAACGGTCTTTATTGATAATCACTTACTCAATAACTCGAATTGTGCTACTAATATTGTATTCAAAGAAAGCTACAAATATTGTAAAGTATTATACCAAATGAATTTTGCTAAAAACAACCTTATTATTTAGAATGTTTCTATCAAAACAGAACATTTACTAATAAGGAACCGAAATTGCACGTCTTCTCAAGCACACAAATATCTAAGGAAGCAGGACTTCAATAATCGCAAAAAGAAATATAGGACTGAACTTTTAACTTGAGGAACATACACTTAAGAACGACAATGTCTTAAGAAGTTGGACTTCATCAATTACAAAATGAATACAGAACAACACTTTTAACTTGTAAAAAAATATATAAATAATATATAAAACATCGATATCAAGCAGAATAAAAACGTTTTTCAAAACTTACATCTATAGTCTTTGAATGTTGAGAAAGTGGGGGTGATGGAGGAACCATAAATGATATATGATTAAGCTGTGGTGACAACATATGCATGCTGTGTTTCCCATGTCCATGTCGGTTCATCATGGTATTAAGTGAATAGTATTTGCTGTTCTGAAAATATGGGTTTTCAACCATATTAAAATCCATAGCTATGTAAAACTTCTTATCTGGTACTGGTTTTAATACATCGTCATCTGGAACTAAAGAATCCAGTTGATCTACAGTGATAAATCCTCTTGATGGTCCGATATTTAATGGATTAAGCATCTACAAGAACAAATAATAGACGTTGCAAAGAGGTTGTGTCTTAAGAAATTCATTGTCAGTTAATCCAATTGAAAACAGTTTCAATTGTTATATTTAGCAACAATTTTAGTTTAAAGTTTTTAAACGTAGGCGTTTAATTTTATTGTATGAAACATAAGTTTTCAAGGTTTTTTTTTAGAAACACATGTGTTCAATCGATATCGTTTCTGAATACCACTAGGTCACAATCCCTGTTTAATATATGTCATGCTTAAAACAAATCAAGTTAGTAGTAGATATAATTAACTTTCAAAAGCTTGAGGTAACCAGAACTTGCTTTGCTCGTCTAGTCATATTTATGGAAATAACTTTCATTGTTACTTTTGATAAAAACATCTTATATTCATACTAGAATTCAACTTTAGTTAACCAGTAGTTATTCATTGAAAACTTAAAAATACTCAGTACATGAGCTACTAGTTATCAACGCCACCAGGCTTGTAATTTTTATACAAGCCTGCTGGCGTCTGGTCTACATAAGACTCATCAGTGATGCTCAAATCAAAATAGTTAAAAATTTAAACAAGTATAAAGTTGAAGAGCATTGAGGAGCTGAAATTCCAAAATTTTTTTCCAAATACGGCTATGCCTGGGATAAGAAAATTAGTATTTCGAATACTTCTTACTTTTGCAAACAGTTTATTCATAAAAATGACCATATAAACGAAGTGCTGACTACTGCTATTAAAACATGAATATTGTTTACGATAGTATTCTAATTTTTAAATATGGTTTAAAGTTTTTTGTTGGTGCCTTATTTACGTATTCCTTATTTTATGTCGTATTTGCTTAATTACATACCAGCCCTTGTCTATTTCCACTTTGATAATCAGGAGATTCTGGGGGTAAAACAATAGCAGCATCTTCATATGTAAGGAACGCCGTCTGACTAACAGATTTGTATTCAGGTCCACACTCGGCTAGTCCTCGTGCTCTAATCCAATAGTTTCGCTTATGCTGATTAGCAGTCAGAACAAAATCATATCTTTCGCCTGCAAAAATGGTGAATGATTCAACTAAGATGGGATTGAATGGTGATCCGTCTGTTGATATCATAGTTAAACTATGGTGATCGATGGAGAACTGTATAGGACAGTTGGCGATGCCATTACTAATTATTCGGAAGCGATATCTCTTCCCTTGTTTAACTTTGAAAAGTGCATGCGGCGTATGACGTGCATCGAGATCAGACATACTGTGAGCGCCAGTATCCATATTATGCATATTATGAACCGATTGCATTTCTGCATGTTCTGAACTTCTTTTGTGCATCATGTGGTCAAACATATGATCAGCGTGCGTCATTTCCATTGTCCGAGTAGTTGTCAAAGTGTCCATAATCATATCTTCTGGTAAAGTCGTATCTGTATGGTGGGAACCGTGAGAACTGTGATCTGTCATTTCATTAAATTCCTTGACAGTTCCTCGTCCTGTTCAAAAACATAAAAATATTGTATTATCATTTAGTTTAAATTAGTATATATAGTGTTCATAATAATAGAATTATCTAGTGTGCAACAAGTTTGTTAGCACCTGTAGAAAGCTCACAGAGACGCGCATCTTGATAGTTTTTTCATATATGTTTTAAGGTTTCATTTTCTATTTATTAATGAAAATAAGATTAACTTTAATCCGAGCTCGTTGTTTTGTACAAATTTATTTTAAGTAAGATCGAATTATTTGTTAGAACCGTTTTTGAACCTATCGTGAAAAAAATGACATATAGTTACGTCACATCCGGTTATATCAAATCAATGGAGTAATAAGTACAAAGTATAATTTACCATTAATGAGAATTGAACTAGGGAAATGGTCTTTCATAGCATGATGTCCCGCAGCAAAAGCTTCTGCTCCCATCTGATCTAACCAATCGTTTAACATAATAGTGTGTTCAGGGAAATCTTCATCGTAGAAAATAGAGCTTGCATCGTGTGACCTTGGCCGTCTGATGATAAAAGATCCAAACATACCATCTGTTCTCTGCTGACCGGAATGGGCATGCCAGAAATGTGTTCCAGGATCATTTGCTTTAAATCTGAATGAAGAAATTTGCAGTTTTTCTATATATGTTGTTTTACTTGGTTTTTTTTCTAGAAATACATGTGCATGTGATCTACATGATACCTTGGTTCAAATCACAATTGCACCTTTTATGAAGCACAAGTATGAGTTATAATGAACTTGACAGGTGTTTTACTGAAGTATATATTCTTGTGAATTGTTAATAATGGATACATAGCACAGACAAGGCATATTTACAAATAAAACTGCTACAGTCTCTAATAACTCTTTATAGAATGGCTCTTATTGAAAAGTTGTAATTTAATAAGCTGTATATTTAATATGTAACAAATGAAGAGACTTAAATAAAGTATTTGTTTTGTCTCGTCTTTGTCTTATCTACATGAGAATCAAAGATATATCAACGCTGTAGGCAACTATGTGTATAGTGCGGTTACACTTTGACAGTTGTACTCTTGCTCAATATGATAACAGATTGTTATTATCTTACATCAACATTGTTCCTATTACAAATATGACAAAAAAATTGATTTTAACAAGATCATAAATACATCTTGTGGTTGAAGGGGTTATACCAGTTTGTCATAATGGTCTGAACGTTTGATTTTCTGACAATAACATAAAACAATAGATTCGGATGTTAATTGTCTTATGGAATTTACAAGATTTAAATAAATAAATCATTTTGAAAAAGTTGTTTACCATACGAATAAAAGTATTTCTATAATTACCTATATTGAAATGTGGTATGAGTATGAATAGGGCATTGTGTTATCATAGTGACGCCATCCATGTGTGGGGTACCTTCTTGAAGAACACCATGCCAATGGAGTGACACGCCTTCGCCTCCTTCTAACATATTTTTCACATTTACTACTACTGAGTCCCCCTTGCACACCTTTAAAAGAAATAAGAAACATAAACTCAAGTTACATATGATACATTGTATTTGAGTCTTCCTCACTTGAGTGAAATACATGGTACTGATTCAGTGAGGATAAACATTAAACCTTTCCTTGCAGCATTTTTCAAGGAAAAACATGTTGGTATGTTTAGTTTACAATGCAATGCTCTTTAGATTGTTATAATTTTGTCTTTCAGACAACTTTCGAGTTCGATGCATTTCCGTCAAAAACTCTGGTTTTAGTGAACGTCATTTGTGCGTTTAGGGGCGTCGTCACTTCCATTCCAATGTTGAGCGAGTGGTTGGAAAACTATAATTCTACATTGTACGAATTATACGACAAATTGAATTCTCAAAATTGACAATCAGCATTGATGTCATTAGGGAATTGTCATTAAGTACCTACAGAACAACCATTATTTCTAGTTTATCCTGCACAATGACGATCACCAAGACGCTTGATGAACGTAAATAGTGCAGGGATACAGGCGACCCCCTCTATCTGGTAAATGACGTCATAAAGGCGCGTATATTTGACGAGTTTTTTCCGGTGACGGATGAACTCGAAAGTGGTCTATTAATTTGACTAGAGTGCCACTGATGAATTTAATGCATGATGGGTGTCTGAATTATAAGGCTAGTTTCTTTGATGAAGGTACACATTTACGCGCCCAAAACAACTATTTTAGAATAGATAAAATGTATTCCGATACAAATTGAAACGTTGGTTTATTATTGATATAGTTTACTTGGTTCCTTTGTCTTCACTCTGGTTGTTTTACAATTTGGTGTCTAGAAACACATTTAGGTCTAATTTATACAAATTAATACTTCTTTAACAAACACATGTGCCAAATTGATTTAACACCAAAGAGTTATTCGACTTACATGTATGGCTGGTCCAGGCAACTTCCTGTTAACTGTCATAATTGCACGTGACACACCATCTGCAGACACACAATGTGGACGTAAACAGTCAGTGATATTATATGGACAATCATAACAAGCCTGAGTCAGGGTGTAGTAATACTCTATGGTAAAATCATATTTACATTCTTTAGGTTCAGAATCGTCTAAACATTCTCTATTACATGGATGGGTATGATAATCTATAATACAAAAGAAAGAAATTAAAAAGGCAACTAGTTTTTGTTAGTCATTAAATTATGACCTATTAGCAGTGCAGTTAGAACATCACATGCACAACGAATTCTACTGGATTAAGGTCAGTGATACTGCAACATGAGAGCACGAATTTCTTTTTAAAGATAATCGGGTTGACCCCCATCAGTTTAATGAACACTCAACTTATCGACATTTTATTATGTTGAAAATCACCATTCTTTTGCTTTTGTTGTTTACCCTATACGTGCATGCTGCAATTTGTGTCAACAACCTGAGGAAGAAAGGCTTCACGTTTTGTGTTGCCAGACTATAAACTAAAGTTTGCTATGTGATATTGTATGTGTACATGTTTTTATGGGTACTCTGTACAACAAAAATATGAACAATTAACAAATCACGTATCACACTGTTGCTTTCGTTTGGTACTAAGATGATTATGATTAACATTTAACAAAAAATGATCCAAATAAGTAGTTTTTGAAATATATGGGAAAACATGGTATGTGACAAATACATGTGTAAATTAATGTATTTTTGCTTGTTGAAAGGTTCTCATGTTATCACGAAAGAGCTTATACTTTCCAAGTTGTTCTGTATATACTGACTATAAATAAAGCTGTAAGTAATCTGGTATTGTGTATGAGCATATGTATCTTCTTGGTAAATGAAAAGAGATACACCAAGGGACACTCAAAATCATGAACACCATTACCAAGGGAATCTAGAGTAATACAGGAGCCTGAATCGTTCGCCTGACACAAACGTCTTAAATTGTCAATCAAGTTAGACAAGTAATATTTTGTTTTTTGTTAAATGAAACAAATTGATTTGAAATTGTAAACAACTTTGAAGCAAATTTGAGTCGTAAATGAATTTAATAAAGTAAATCAATGTCAAACAGCAATCACAAAAAGGACAACCCACTTACCTCTAAAAAAAAACCACAAAATTAAAGAAAACCAATAAAATATTAGAAAGAAATTTAAGTCACAAGAAAACGCATATAAAGAAATTCCTTCCCTGAGCATATCAAATATAAATATGTATGTGTTAGTAAAACGTCAGATTTCTTATCAAATTAGCCCTATAAAAACAGATTTTTGAAATATTAAGAAATTTACAGTGTCAAACACACCCTTCCTCGCATTACAAAAACGCACAATAAGACGCGATAATCAAGGATAAATAAAACAAACAAACCAACAAAAGACAAACTAACCGACCACAAACAGCAAATAAAACAAACATTTAAAACAAGAAAATGACAGATGAAACAGTAAAACAAAAGGAAAAGACTAAAAATAACTTTGGTCTTAAAAAATAATAATAAAAATGTGTAAGTGTGAACATTTATGTCTTACTGAATTTAAAGTTGAATGACATTTTGGTGAGTAATATACATGTCTATAAAAGATTTAAATTATAACAAATGCGGTTGTAGTAGCAAAATATTAACACGATTATGAAAACCGGGAAGTCAGATAATCATTTATTATTGTCAGCTCAACTTTCTCTGTATGACTATCAAAGTTGACATTCGATTATTGGCCTGTCAGGTGCTGACAATTGATTTACAACTAGGCATTCTATTTGTCCGTGTAGGACCTTAATAAGCTGCTGACCTCCACACTTGTATCTCACCATGTGATCAAGGCTTTCATTTATTGCATGATCGCCTGCTGGGCTTTGGTGTTATATTTTTGGTTAATAGCGGTATCCGTCTTGGTGACGTTTACCTCATAGATTTGTGTTTGAATCTTTGAAGTCGGCTTCTTACTGTGAATTGATTGATTCTTGGTGGCTTGATACAAAATAGATTAATTATGCTAAGATGCAAATTGTAAACAAATTTGACTGACACTTGATAAATAGGAACATTAAAGATGTCGGTCACTAATTCCGTTTCAACGCGCACAAAGTGATGTGTTTCTACTTTCAGATAGGGGTTGATTGAAGGTATATCTGGAGCATGACAATTTAGAAATAGGACAAAAAATTGTAAGAGTTAATTCTTTATATCATCATTATAATCTCATTACACCCAAAATAGCAGCCATAGAATGCTTTCTTGAAGGTACATGTAAATGGTAGGAGATTTTCTTTTGTTTGTTTTTGTATTGGCGACACTTCGGTTCTCTTAGCAGGCCAACTTCTGATATTATAAGATGTGGCACGATTGCCAATTAGACAAATATACACTAAATACCAACGTAGGTGTGAACAACTTAATGTCCCCGTACGGCTCGTGGACGTCAACAATGAGCAAAACCGACACCAGATTAAACACTTTAAAAACAAACTCGCATCCCACATAAAAAAATGTAAACAATTTAAACCAGAAACGATGACCTGAATAATGTGACAATAAACGAAAAAACAAATATGATAGCCATCATCCAACGGCATTCATTTAAGTACAGGCTCCTGACTTGGAAACAAGCGCGTAAACTATAGTCATAAAATGTTGCGGAATTAAGATAAAGGTTTACCCGAACATAATTGTGATTTTACTAGCAAGTAGCGTTTTACAAAAATATTTAAAGGGTATTCGGTCAATTGAGAATTAGTATAGGGTAATGAAAATACGTTTTATTATTAAGCATTTCAGAGCCAAACTGTACAAAAATGTGTTACACAAGCAACATTTGATGCAACTGTCATACAAGTGAGAGGCTTAGCTAGCTATAAAACCAGGTATAATCCACCATTTTCTAAATAGGAAAATGCCTGTGCCATGTCAGGAATATGTTATCTATTCATTCGTTTGATGTAATTGAGCTTTTGATTTTTTCATTTGATTACGGATTTTCCGTATTCAATTTTCCTCGGATTTCAGTATTTTTGTGATTTTACTTTTGTCAACTCACCATCTTCATTTTGGGACTGTAAAGTTGAGTGTATCAGGATGGAGACAATGGTCAAAATCACCGGGGAGATCGTCATCACTGAAATAAAACAAATAAACCATGTCACATTTTGTGGTTTATACTTAGCATATGATTTTTCATTATTACTATATTTAGAAAATAACAAATTATTTTCGTCTGATAAAAGTCCATATTTAGAAAAGTAATGGATTTGTAAATTATATTTATGTTTTCCGATGACAATAAATTATCATGTAGTTTCTCTCTGGTTTCTGACTTTCTTTTAACTTCATCTAAATGTACATTAATGGCTTTCGTAATATTCATACTTTTTTTTTTGTAGATACTGTTTAGAGATGGTTATCATTCATTCAGGTTTCTACATACCATGATTTTATGTTTAGAAAATTTTATCAGCTGTTTATGACTAAAAAAAACTGCATCAGATAAAAAAAGATTTAAGAAATTCATTAATTTCCCAAATATACAAAATTTGTTTTCTTAAAGTTTAGCACCTATAAATAATACACATGTCCTATTTAAGTGACGTGCAAAACTTTGTAACACAATGTATCGTTCTTAACTTTTAGGTATAATAACTCTTAAAAGCAACTCAAGTTTTACATATAACATATCTCATTTTGGATAGATGTGGGTATTTTTCATGTTAAGCAGGTGTACATTTAGTCTTTAAAAACGATACCCTCTAGGGTAGTGGTGCTCCACAATTTATGGAGGAATATAAATATGAAACTGAACTTTGACTTTCCTTAATGATAAACTAGGCTGTTAGACAAATGAGCTTTTGTGTGGCATCATTTATTTAATATTTTTTTAATGAATTATAATAACTTGCGTTATACAATGGCAAACCCTTTGTCTGAATGGTGTTTTACTTTATTTAACGCATGCGAACAAAATCAGATTAAATTATAAAATGCGAATTAGTACAACATAAGAGTGGTATATCTAGATACGACTACATTTTAAAATCGAAAATAACGCTAAATTCCGCGAACCTGAATCGCTTTTCTTGATATGCCTTCATTAATAACACCCAAACCTAATCGTTTGTTAGTAAGAACCCGTATGCATAAAACCACTTTTAAGTAAAAAAAAAAATAACTAACTTATCGTAGGATAGGTAGAAAAAATCGTCCGTTCGAAACAAATCTTCACTTGAGCAGCTTAGTGCATATGGGCCTTGATACATGTATGTAGAAATATGTAGATATGTTGGAAGCTAAATGACGAAAAGTGACCTTAAAATGATAAATATTTTCAGCTAAGGTCAACTATGCTTGAGGGAGTTTGGACTTTTGATAAAGTTATTCTATTCCGAAGTCGACCAATACAGTACTCCAATCACGCGACACCAGATGATATGACGGTCATGCATAATGAACAGATCAACTTTCGATCATAGGAATTGACGGTTACAAATTATGTTGTCAAACTATGTCAGTATATATTAATGAAGCCATGAAAACATCGTAAATCATATATGTAGACAAACCGCACATAAAGTTCTATATTTATCTATAAAACAGATGCAATTTGCATAAATATGTGTCAATACATATATTTGATATTGATAAATGTAACCTCTTTATGCAGCACAAATCAATTTTAAAACTGACATTTTGAGTTTAAAACAATAAGACAATTGTGTCGTTCTAATTTATCGTGTCAGTGATTGCTAAGTCCACCTGAGTCAAATAGTTTAGAATGTAACAAGAGAAATGTTACATGGCCCGTATGCATACAAATACCCAAGTTACGATTTGTTCCGATAGGACGGATTTTTCTACATGTCCAACGATAAATAAGTTCTACCGTAACGAATGAATTTCTTAACCTAAGTTGTTTTATGCATACGGGCACTACTCTTTTTTTTTTTTTTTTTTTTTTTTTATCTAAATCAACTTGATGGACGATTCCCCCTACTTTCTCTTTTATGTATGTTTATGCTTATTTCGTCAATGAAAATGATCGAAGGGTAGTCTTTCCGCATACATGTATGTCTAACGAAAAAAGTAGAATTTTCTAAATCAGAACTTTACACGAGATACATTTATTGTTTACCGTGGGAACTTTGTACAACAGAAATTGAATGTGTCCACATTGTCAGATAGAAAGGCTAATCTAACACTATTCAATAGTGTTTTTTTTTATCATTGACATATATTTTAAGGAAAGCAACAAATTGACCGAAAACAAGTATACATTGTTACACAAAAGGGCTGCCGTGTGACCGATCGAGGTTTTACCATATGGCATTTTAGCTCTTCAACCTCAAAAGTAAATAAAATAACACGTATAATAATTTCTTAAATCTACAATATTAAAAAAATTAAATACCATGTATTAGCTTCAATTTAATTTGAATCAAAAAGAAATGGTGTGACAACTTAGTCTTCAATCTTTGATATATATATAAACAATAAAGAACAGCTTTAATTTCATTCATTTCATTTAAAGAAATTTCTAAACAACTAGCTTAAGTCTTAATTCTACAATATTGATGTTAAAATAAGGGGGGAAAATTAACACGGATCACAAACATTGTTTCATGCCAGAAAAACCCAATTTTGTCTAAATTTTGATTATTTTTTAATATATTTTCGCTATTTTAGGTACAACTCTCAATAGAACATTCTCCCAATCTCTCTGAAATTGTTCTTTTTTTTTTAGTGAAAATGATGTCTCTATATATATACTTAACATTGATAAATTGCTGTAAACACAAAGGTACACAGAAGAACATAGACATTATAGAATATCACAAAAACAATTCTATTATAACACTGAGCGAACTGCGAGATACGTAAATTAAAATTTAAAAACTTACATACTCTGAGTGTGATATTGCACTAGAATATTTAAATGAGTTTTTGTTCGTTATCCATCTACACACTATAATCTTGATAATTACTATTTTCCAAGAGTAAAGTTAGATTACTTCAATTTTAAAATTGTTTTTCGTTTGTGTGCTTTTATTAACAATATACCATGAGTTCATAGTTTGCAAAAAATATCAGAATTCACTGCCAATTTTCGATAAACAGGCAAGTAGTATGCAGAATATAGTTCAACGATGTCAAGCTAATATAACAAAACGATACTTACTAAAAAAAATGTATACTATGATCGTTTTTAAATTTGATTTCGTTTTTATATTTGATTTCTGCGTTTTTTCATAACCCAAATATAATGAACTCACTGCTTCAACACGCAAGAGAGAAACAAATACATACAATTAGCCTGGTTTGTGATGGAACAGTTTTTTTTAATGACTCTCAATACACTGATTTCATCAGAATTGATACATTTATCACGTGTAGAAGTAATTCATTTTCGATGCAAAAAATAAAGCTAACTTGTCATAATTTATCAATCATTGTTTACAATTTACATTCGAACAAATCTTTTTCGTCATTAAATTATTTATTATGATTTAGCATCGTTGATGCAGACAATAATTTACCTCATATATTACAGAGCTTAGTGGGTAACCTTGTACTATCGCTTTCTTTATGTTAAATTTTTTGTATGCAGATAGTTGTACAAAAATGCTTTTTTTCCCTTCTTTATGTTAAATGTTAAATTATTTGCATGTATAGAGCTTAGTTGGCAACCGTGTACAAACATTTTTGGTTTTACAATAATTTACAACAATGAAACATATTCAACTAACCGATATGGTACATTAAAGTTTACTATTTCAGTATTCTCTTTAACGAAGATCACGTCATTGGCATTCTTTTTATTTTAACAATTTTATCAAAAGAAATCGCGAACTTGTAAGTGTAACTCAAAATATAAGCAATCTGCGCCTCTTTTTGTACGTAGGTACATGTGCTATTTATGATTAGGTCATATTGTTCGATTTAAGGTGTATGCTAATTTAAAACAAATATGTTTCTTTTGTGATACAGAACATCTTTGATAAATGTATTTCTTAATTTGAATTTTTTCGTTGAATGATAAGATTTTTTACTCTAACCTCAACCGCAATCATTAATTTTTTACGTCTTAAAAAAACTTACTTTTGATTTATATCGATGCACAGAGTATTTGTGATATTACATCTTTGTTTAACTAATCGTATTTGGAACACACACATATAGGTCATTATTACAACACGGATATATGTTCACATGGTGAAAACATATGTTCATTAGTGCAAAATATCGTCCGATGGTCATCTGACAAACTGATGTTTATTATTAAGTAAAAGTATAAACCATCAATTTGCATATGATACAAAATGAAATTATGTACATCAACACAATTTCGTTATCAATTTACCCATTGCAGAATATACGACTAACATGTTGCTAGCTTGAATCTGTAGCTAAGGAATCTGATTGTTTGTTAAAATTCAAATTTAAGCGCACTGACTAAGAAAAAAATAAATGTGATTTCGAAGTAGACACATAATACATTTTCATTTATAAACACCTTTTTACTCGATGAATTAGACTGAAATTTTCTAACAGGACCAGAGACAGAAGAAAGGGGCACCGCGTATAGTAATGAAGGCTGGTACATATTGTCCCATAAACTTTAACTATAAGGCTTTAACACCAATAGAAAATGTTACAACAAACAATTCTGACTAACCTGAGCAAAAATAATTCATGATTCATAATTTTTTTTTTATAAAACTTACTGCTCTGACCACAGGAAAACTGAAGGCTTCCCCCTGATTTTCAATCCTACATGGTCGTTGATTAAACAAATCGAGTGAGTTAAAGGATCTATTCAATATTAATAACAATTGCTGCGGTAGTGCTTCATCTATTTGATTATTTTTTTTAATTTTCATCTTTTTTTTACGCTTTTTGGTATGTTGGGATTTTGCTTTGCAGTAGTCAGGCGAACTAAGAGTTACATTTACATGTATCGAGTGGACAACATATACTGTAAAGGTGAAAAATATTTTAAAAATGAATACACTGTACATCGTCAAACTCGTACGTAGTATAAAAGGGTAAATCTATCAAAATAAACCATTATTTGAGATTTATAAAACTGTATTTAATTGAATTTAAGACAAGTTCATATTATAAAACTTTTCTAATTTGGAATCTTTCACGGGATTTTGGGTTAAGATATACTATTATAACTTGCAGGGAAAATGAATGACCGAAAACTATAAGAAAAGTTCACATTTGCAGCTACTCATTAATTGAAAAAAAATCAACTAGTCATCTTGTTCCTGAAACATAAAGCATCTTTCAAGTCTTTTGGTAATTCATTACTTCACTTTTTGTGTAATATGTATGACCGTATGAACTAATATGATAAATTCTTTCCTGTTCTCATTAATTATAAGTATTACATACATAGTATATATTCACATGATAACGCATTATTTATATAGGTAAAGCGTAAATTTTGACAACTATATCTGTATGAAAATTATATGAAGTATTGCATTTTATTTTTACATCTGTTAATGTCTTGAGCTACAAATGTATAGATATACTGTGTATATGAAAAATAAAATGATGTGGTATGATCGTCAACTAGACAAGAGATCAGATGACAATGACATAGAAGTTTACAACTGTAGGTCACCGTACGGCCTTCTACAATGAGAAAAATCTATACCGAATATTCAGCTATCAATTTGTGTAGTCCCAAATTGAATTAATTCAGGGTCAGGGCCAATTTTCCTCACTATCACTTATATATTAAAAACCAAAACCCCAAAACTACTGGATTTGTAACGATGAAAAGGGAAACAAATCATACATATGTACTTTCAAGATTGCTCAACCATTTAATTAACAATTAAAAAAATATCGTCATCATATTTTTATTGGCAGAATCTGATGGAGACCGTGACATGATGTGATACTACGAAATTAAGATAAATTTGATAGACTTTTATGAATTTGTATTTGTAGAAAACCAAAAAGACGGAAACTGAGCCTACCTGTTCCAGATGCTTTCTGTCATTATAGTTTAACAAGCAATCAGACACATACTGTGAATGATATAAGGGTTTCACATGCGTAACGAGATGTACTCCTAAAAAATCAAAGAATTAAATTATAGGACCAATTTGGATAAGTCTCTCAGTACTATGTTAATTTCATAGTATCACAATGATATAACCTAGTCATCTGCGAAACAGGAGATTGCTGCACAATAATATCTCCTGTTTCGTAGATGACTAGATTGCTAAACAGAATGCATCATTTATAAAAGGAAAAGTTGTGATACGGATCCGTTCACTATCTATCATTTTATGCATAATAGATATATAGCCACATTATATGCAAAAATCTGCATGTAACCTGCATGTCAAAGTACAACAAAGTTATGACTTAAATTTTTTTTAAATAATGAAACTTTCTAAACAATGGTTAACTTTAGTCCATAAATATCAGTGACTCATCCTTACAAAACAACCTTTTATGCGTCGGTTTTCATATCCTTTTAAACACATTAAAACAGAATGCTGCAAATAATTAAAAAGACCACCAGTAGATATACTGGAATTTAGCATTTAAAAAGAGCATCACCTGTTAAAAAGTGATTGGCGTTAATATTCAATGTGTCCAAATTTGTTTTAGATCTAGATCATATAAATCTTTGGTATGCATTTCAAAAAAAATTCGATGGAAAATGTAGGCGATAACACGTGCACCTTTCCATTGAATATAGGATTGTATGTTATTTACATTTCAAATGAAATAACTGCCCAAACAAATTCAACCGACAATGATAATGATTATAATATTTTAGCTAGATATTGCTGGAACTAATTTTTGATAAAAACTTTCACAAAAGACTGATAACAAATGAGTGCGTGACAGCCGTAGAACTGCCACGTATGAATATGATTTACATGTCTAAAAGGCATAACTTTTGCATATTCGATTAATCCGGATTTTCGAACTCATGCAAGATATTTTCCATGCCTAATCTATATTGACACGAATCGAATTGCACTTTGATGATAAAATATAACCGAAAGAAGCATTATATTTGTTTCGTAACATTTTCAAATTATAAAAATCATTTCAAACGCATTTGCTTTAGAGCAAATTCATTTTAATCTAGTAGATAAATGCTGGCTTGAGAGCGCTTATAATGCATTTTACGCATATAACTTACATTGATTTTCAAAATCAGAATAACTCACCAAAAAGTGATCGATACTGGTTTTGGAACTCGATATGTCGAACAGACGGACGGACATCAACATTTCCAAATCCTCGCTGCGCCCCTCGTTGAGTGACAATAATCTGTTTAGTGAGTCAAAACAGCTACATGTATATTCAATTCCTCTTAGTTTAATTTTAACTGCAACATAAGTTCCGAATGAATGAAAAAAATAATAACGTATGTTCATTATTAAATATATTAAATATTTTTTATCTACATTTCTGTGTGGTATTTTCAGTGGGAATAGATGAAATAAATAAAAAAAAAATTTTCAGCTTGAGTAGATGATAATGAGTTAACGATGGCGTTTATGAAAATATTCATGTGAAATGTATTATTTTTATGATACCTTTTTTATGAAATAATTAACATGATCAAAGACATTATGAACGGTGTTTCCCATAATCGTTTTACTGCCTTACTACAATTTTTTTCATTTTTTGCATGAATTAGTTTACAGCTATTTTCTTTTTACTAGCTCACAGTTTGGTGTGTAACTAGAGCATCATTAGTGTTTCAGTATAAAAGTTGCATTTCAGTAAACGCAGAAAGGTACCAGATGCATATGGAGGCTATAAAATACCGACACAAAATTCAGCAATATAAAAATACGGAGATGTGGTATGATTGCCAATGAAACAACTATCCACCAAAGTTCAAAGTAAGCATTTATAGCAACCGAACGGCCTTTAACAATGAGAAACCCATCCCATGTAGACAGCTATAAAATCATGCTACGTAAATTAAAGAATACGAAAACATTACCAGCCTATACTTACTTTTTCTTGGAAAGATCTCTCACGGATATATACAGATACAATGAAATATACATATCGCGCGATTGTCTACTGTAACAAACGTTGCGTCATAAAAGATTAAAGGGTCATGTACAGTAGTTACACGTTACAATATTTTAAAAAATGATTCCCTTATGCATTTCAGAATTTTACCATAATTGTTTATAAATATCAGTTTATATGATGGCTGACATAGGATGTAAATTAGAATTCTTATTACGTACTAAAGATAATTAAATGCAATTTTAAAATGAAAGTTTTTCGAAGGATGCATATCTTGAATCGAAAACAATTTTACGAAATGAACCGTGACATATAGACGTTACGCACGGTAATGCGTTCGGATTAAAATTACGTTATTATATAGTTAAAAAATTGTTATCAGTACACAAGTTTCCCAGTAGTAGTAAGTAAAAATGTAATTAATGTACTTACTTGACTTGGTCTTATTTTCGTTTGTGACCAAATTTCATGACTATTCGTTAAAGAAACTGCAAGTATTAACGGTTTCAACTTTAAAACACTAAAGCCTTGTCCATTATCAAGTGTGCGGTAGATGATTTTTTTTTCTACTTGTTAGCTACGTCCGGTACAACAGATAGTTTCAATTTGTCATGTTAAAAAATACCATAATATACAAGAAACGATCCGTCACCGTTGTACTTTTCTCTTGTTATGTGTCCAAAGTTCATAAACGGTGAAATTGGCAATATATCTTGTACATAAACAGTTAATAATATCTTGGATTTATTTTCTTAAAATAAAACAAAACATGACAAGTCAGACTCGTTAAACGTCCGAAAATGTTGTTGACAAACTCAATGATACAGTCCCGGAATAAAAACATAGAATTATATAAACTGTAAACATTGAATAATCTTTGTATTTGTTTTTTTCTTTCTCTCCAGAATAGATGTTACATTTGTATCTGGAACGATGGTAAGAGGAAAAGAATGAGGAAACGTCTGAAGCTTATAAATTATGTTCAGTATTACTAATTATTTCTATTTATGGACATTGTGTCCTAATTGTTACGTAACATGCTAAGTCAGGTGAATTAGATATATGGACTAAATCTAATGACAACTTTCAATTTATGTTCCTGGTGATTTTTCTTTTTTTAATCATAAGCTAATTTAGTTATTATATAAAATGTCATTTGAAATCAGAGTTTTCGTCATACTATCAGTATTAGAGAGTGTTTTTATAACGACCGAATGATAATTTCTAGCTATAGAAGGCGTTGTTTAATCATTTTTATAAGCGAAGCTGGCTTGCTGTCTCATTTTCATATATACCTTTTATGCATAACAAAGTTAGTTAATAATGGTATCCGAGTTGACTTTGAGAGACGGAAAGGGTAAACGTTCAGCCAACCGCTTAAAATTTTATATCGTGTTTAATTTTATTCCGTTGATTATCCATTAACATAGTCAATAATTTCAAGCTATTTTATGGTATATAATATCAATTTTAAGTCTTATGATAGCCATTTTTAGTCTGACGATAGCCATTCTAAGTCTTATAATACAAATATTAAATCTATAATTTCATAACCCTGCAATGCGCAAAAAAATCTAGGTATATGTGACAACAAACGTCTCAATGTCATTCGGAACATCAAAATCTGGTACATTTCTACAATAGTCTATTGGGATGTCAGACCTCTAAGCCAATTTGATCCCTTTTAGTCTATTGGAATGTCAGACCACTAAGCCAATTTTATCCCTTTTAGTCTATTGGGATGACAGACCACTAAGCCAATATCTCTATGATCTTTAAAACAACTTTCTTTTTTAAATTTTCACAGCTTTCTAAATTCTTCGTAGAAAACAGGCATATCCTGAATTGTACATGCATCATCTTTCTACATGACAATTTTCAACCAATGTTTAAAGTTTTGTGATGAAATTTCAACATTCGGAATACAACTACTACTAGAAAAAAAAATCGTTTTTTGCGGAAATCATTGATAAGTATACTATGAAGTGCATTAATCCTCAATTTTAATTAAAACTAATGGTCCGAGTACACAGTTATTTTGTAGTGCATTTCTTTTAGACAATAAATGAAAATTAAAAAAATACCACCTGCGCTTTCTCAATATTTTTACAGTGTGTTGTACTACTTTTGGGACAAATTATATTAAAATTATAGAAAACTTCATCAGCTCTAACTCAAAATATGGACAGTTTTATGTTAATGGGGTCTTGAAATCTTTTGACAGCTTCCGAAGTGCTAATTTTTGACCTTTTTCAGCTTGACCTAATCACTACTTTACATTAATATTTATGACCCAAATTTGTTTACAGTGTCATTTCACCCCCCAACTTGCTATATGAGGCATAAAACATGGAGAAATAAATTTGGAAGGGGTATAACAAAAATTAGCAAGTAACCCACTGTCCACACTAAGGACTATATTCGAAATTCAAAGGACGATAACTGACAGTGTGTACTCGGACCTAATGTAGGCTCATGTTTTTTTCGAGGGCACCAGTTTTCGTGGATTAAGGAAAACTATCATGTTCGTTGACATTTAATTTCGTGGTTTTGCCAAAGACTGAATTAGAGCATATAGGAAATTTGTCATTCGTTGAACTTTTAATTTCGTGTTTCACCTAAACAAACGAAATTCACAAAAAATTGTATCCAACTAAAAATAAGGATTTCACAGTAATTGACTAGCAAATTTTGGCTCAAAATTGTTATGGTCTTTCAGTAAACAATTACATCAAAAGTTGTCTTCGTTTGTCAGGAAATGGCTACTTCTACGTATATATGTTCTAAATTGGAGTGGGTGAAATGGTGGTCCGACACATTTGCCATTTACCGATTTGGTCTTGATATTACAGATGCAAGTGATTTATTGGTGTTTCAACCTACTGTTATTGACAAAAAACTGTTAATATCAAAAAGTGTTAGCCTTTTGGAAGCATTTTGTATGCATTGGTCAATGACAGATTGGCAAATAGTCTATTAGAATTTCTGCTTTGATGTTCCGGGCAGTGCCTTGGTTTAGATTCGCGAACGGGTGTGTTTAAATGATTAGGAAAACACGAAGTGGTATTTGTAAAGCGGTCTATCATATTTAACCTTTATAACATTAGTTGTTTTATTCTTGATAAATTATTTTCTCGTGACATTGCAATAAAAATCCACCATCTGATCAAAGTATACATTGCTTAGGTTATTAACCTTTAAAAGAGACTACCGACTTTCAAAATGTTCTACATCTGGACAAAAATCGTAGTTTTTGTGTAACAATCATTAAAGTGTTTCACAAGTATATATTTTGAAAGAAAAAGGGTACATGAATGAAACTATCAGCCAAATAGTATAAATTAACATAAATAAACCGTCTGACAGAAGCTGAACTTATCAAGCAAACGTTTAACTTCAATCTTTTCTTCTTCAACAAAACTTAACACCATAAGGTATGTATCATCTGCTCGACCAGATGTTGTTTTTTTCAATTTGAGGATCGGAATATTTATTTTAGTAAAAAAACATACCCCCCCCCCCCTTCCCCTCCCCTTTTGAAGTTAAATGGTCGTTCTTTACAGATAAGGTAACAAAAAACTCTACCGTTTCGTCAAGATAAAAAGTTATACGACAGGGTTCGTAAAATAATGCATCCATGCACATGGTTAAACGGGATGTCAAATTGACCAAGAATAAGAAAAACATTTTTCAAACTTACAAAATACTGTCGTTTCTTCTTCCAAAATCAAAAGTTACAAACTACGTATATAAAGTCTCTATTTCAAATAAATTTCTGAAAGGTTGATCTCCTGTTAGTGTTCCTTTCTAACTGGCCCTGGGTTAAGTCCAGTGTAAATTATAACCTTCCGAAACAATGGAATACTTGTCACTGATCCCGCAATTGTGACTGAGAAGTGATCTCACACAATAAACTATTAATCTCAAATCACTTTGATATAATAGGTACAAATTTGTTCATTCTATTTAACTCGAACATGTAATTTAATCAATTCAAATCAAAGCATTAAATATAAACTCAATTCTTATTCTCTATGAATTTTTAATTAACATCTAAATTTGAGTCATGTCTTTTTTATATGATTTTTGTATAAATAATCAATAATATATACTCATGAAATAATTTATTCAAATAAACATAAACTTTTAAAACTTCTCTTGAAATATGATTTTAAAAAGTGCTGACAATGATTTCATTGTGCGTAGTTTAAAAAAAAATGTTGTTCTTGTTTTAGCTGACGGTTTTCAACTTTCCAGGGACACAGTTTTGGACATGTCCCAAGTAATCTTGCTTCATGCTGTTGTATATTGTGAGGAAGTAGTCTATTTAAGTTAGATACGGAAGTTTTGGAATTATAGAAACTTTTTATGAATTTATGAGGCTTTAGTTGTCATCTTTTACTACTAGTACTTGAAATTTCCTTTTTAATGGAAACGTTTTTTTCTCTTACAAAGGAGTAGGTCCGATAAGGATCGATTTTGGCCTCAAATTTCAGCTTCATCAAACGAAAGATTTTGACCACTTTTTAAACACTTAAGTGTCTATTTCATTTGAATCAATTAGTTTATGTGACAATGTTTAACTTATTTAGTCATAAAAAACGATCCGATTCAAGCTAATATATGAAAAATCTACGAAATATGCCAAAAAATGTCAATTTTCAGATGGTTTTTGTCAAAAATGAAATTGGCCGCATCCGTGTTCATCCTCAACCTTTATATATGTTATGTATTATCATAAAATACAACTTACGTTTCAATATTAAGGATGAACACGAATGCGGCCACTTTTGTTCTACACGAAAACCGTCTAAAATTTAACTAAAATGCTAGAATTGTGAAGATTTCAGTATTTTAGCATGACTTAATAGTGCTAGTACCCGATATATGTGCATTGTATTGTCAAAAACAGCCCATATTTATATAGCAGAAGCATTCTACTGTCCAATAAATAACTAAACGGTTACATTTTTACAATTTTGTAAAACTGCTATATTTTGGGTCCAAAAAGGGGTCTTACTGAACCTACTCCTTTAAAAAAAAGTGTAGAAAATACCTGGGTGCCTATCAAAAACTACAAGGCGAAAACTGGATTGATAAATATCATGACAACAAAAAAAGATCGAAAAGACACAAAACAGTCCATAAAACACCTCACAAAACTAAAGCAACAGGAGTCCAACTAGAATGGGAAAATGTTCGGCATCCGTTCGGCAGCTGTTATACATCTGTTGTTTTGTCGTAGCCATTAAAAAATACTTTGATAGCAGCAAAAAAAACCAACAAATAACAAAAAAAGAAAAGAGTAGAGCACAAAAAAAAGATCAACAGACATGAAATTAAACAACAAAAAAGCTTTTAGTAAGCGTATTGATATTTGCTTTTGCAGAATACATCACAATATTTTAAAACATTAAGTTATGGCTGTTGTTTTAAGGCATAAACGAACGACTTTCAGTATACTTTTTAGCATTAAAGCATCTTGGTTGTACATTTTGTAGTTGCTTTTGTAAGATTGAAATCAAATCGAAACCCATTCTTTAAAGTCTTGGATAAAAATTTATAGATAAGGTTTAGCTATATGAATTCATTGAACACCGAAAGAAAACAAACGAGTCATGCATTGCTCAAGACGTCGATGATAATAGGTCCTTTTATTGTAAAAAAAACCCCAACAATGATCTAGAATTTTCTTAGTATTCGAGGAAACACTGCAGACATATGGAAATGAGATTAAGAAATTGAATATTGATTGTGGTAGATACGTGTACAAAGTACCTTTGATCCATACGAGAAATTGTATTTTAATGCTACTAATTAAAACCTCTCCGTGATGGAATCTATATTGGAATGAACATACTTGTTACAAATCTTGAAATGGTAACTAGATAAGAGAAACTGAATATCAATGCTCTTTAGCACATTATCACCATCCCATAAGTCAGGGTCGTTTATTATAGAAATGGAACATTAATGCTTTAAAGCACATCATCATCATGAAATATGTCAGGGTCGTTTATAAGGAGAATTTATAATATAATACCATTAAAAAACTCATCATAAGATACATGTACCAGACTTTAAATTTTGTAAGCCAGCTGCGCGTTTTGTCTACAAAAGACTTATCACTGACGCTCGAATCAAACAAGCTAAATGAGGATCCAAAATTTAGACAAAATTATAAGGAATAAAATATCTCAGGAGCTACCATTTGGTGGTTGGGGGGGGGGGGTAGGACCCAATAGAGTGAATAATAAAGGACAGAGATTATAACTTAAGAATAAATGCAGGACAAAATTGATCATCCTAGCCCCTCCTTAAAATCAAATGGTAGTTCTTAGTTGGGGTTTATCTATTGCGAGTAAATAAAATGTTAGGTGCTGAAAATAAACTAGATAAAAGTAATGTTGATTCCTACCTGTTGTATGAATGCTGTCGAATGATTTCTTGAGATTGTATAAATACACGAATAAATAAAAAATAGATGACAAACACTAACATAGGAGGGAAGTGCAATAAAACAAGGTGTTTTATGTTCCAAGTTATTTAACTCGTTGAAAAATTCTAACAAAAATATTTTAAGGAAATGCCACCAAGGATAATTTTAACCGCGGAAGTTTCTCATCATTGTTCATTGTATTATCGTAACATTTGGGTTATTATTAGGGGAACAAAACAAAACAATGGCAGTATATATTTGTTGTTAATATATCAATACTTATAGAATAACTTATTTGGAGTGATCAAAATTATGCAAATATATTCTTTCTCCCCTTGATATATCAAATACTAAGACAATCAATATATAATGTAAAACATTTTCCGAGAAATAATACATAATAAATAATAAATAAACTGATTACGCACCTAATTTTCGCAAAAACAAGTCCAACAAATGCAAATCTCAATATTTCATATGATTATGATACAATGCATTCATACATGTATATATATATTCTTTTGTCGCCGATTTATCGGGCATCTGGTATATTTATATATTTCAATGCGCACACAAATAGACTAAATGCTGACATTAATTATAATTTATGGTAGATTCTTAAGTTTTAATTCGCGTATCTAACAATTGTACTAAAATAGTTTAATATTCATGAATTCTTCGATTTTTATATAATTTTTTAAAATAATCCAATTGACGGCAAATGAACTGAATTCATTAAAACTCGCATACATTATTTTTTTTCCGTATTTGATTTAATACTTTGTGATTCGATGTGACGCACAATACGGGGGTGTCTGTAATTAAAAATGAATTGCATTAAACTGCTAATGAATATTTTTTGCGTATATTGCACTTATTTTCCATTATCAATGGAAAAATCGACATATTTCTAAAAGCCTAAAATGAACATGACTTTTTTTTTGTCATTGACTTCACCACCATGTTTTGTTAAAATTATTGTATGAAATACAATTCTATTTTTTTTAAATTGATATTGTGCAAATCATAAACAATTTTTCACAAAAAGAATTAAACTCGCATAAAAATAAACAATATGATTCTTCATTGTTGGCATATCCCCCCTTTTTTGAAATTAAATGGTCGTTCTCAAATTGTTTCCAACTACAGAATGCATTCCTTTTTGTGCCCCCATCGCAGCTGGGTTTGGATAAAGTTTTAGCCTTGTTCGGCTGTGTGCCCGTTCGTTCGTCTGTTACGGAATTGTTTTCCATTCTCTAACGTTGGTGTCACTCTACCAAATTGTATAACACTGGTGCGCAATATTTATAAACACAAAACACTGATCTTGTTTGGATGGCGTCACTTTTACCGTCCTTGAGTTACATGTATGTCTTTTTGAAATTGAAAATATTGCTGAATTTTTCGTTTCGGAATACCTTATCTAGCTTAAGTTTTCCTCAACCAAATGTTATGAAAATTACACACAATACTTTTTACCACCAAACCAGAACCAGCTCAATTTGGGTGGCGCCACTTTTACCATTCTTGAATTATGTCCCATTTTAACGTTAAATGCAAGCGGGGGTACTATGAATGATCTGTGTCCCTTGGACACATTCTCCATTTTTGTTTAATATTCTGAAGATGTACAAACGGCGCTCTGAAATATATATTTTTTAATGTCAAAATATTCTAGATTTATAGTGTTAAAAAATCACAATCATACTACAATAACAATTGTCAAGAACAAAAATGTTGATAGAAATAAACCAGTTTTCTGATTTGTATTGTTCATAATTTTCATGTCGGGGTCTTTTCAAGCCAACTATACGTTATGGAGTTTCCTAATTATTGAAGGTCTGTAATTGTTTTCATTCATTTTACTTTGGTGGATATTTGTTTCATTCGTGTTCATACCACATTTCCTAATTTTTATACCAACTATTGACACTTTTAAGTAGACTTAGGTATAAAATAGCATACCAAAGATCCATCCTCAGCACTAATTATCTTCAAAGTTGCAAGTTAAAATTTGTAAGATGTGACAAACAGCAATAGACACAAATGAACGTTGCCTTTTTTGACATTGGAGAAACAGCATTATCAATCTCGTTGAATGAATTTTTATGCCCCACCTACGATAGTAGAGGGGCATTATGTTTTCTGGTCTGTGGCTCCGTCCGTCTGTGCGTCCGTTCGTCCGTTCGTCCGTTCAGGTTAAAGTTTTTGGTCAAGGTAGTTTTTGATGAAGCTGAAGTCGAATCAACTTGAAACTGAGTACACTTGTTGCTTATGATATGATCTTTTTAATTTTAAAGCCAAATTAGACTTTTGACCCCAATTTCATGGTCCATTGAACATAAGAAATGAAAGTGGGAGTTTCAGGTTAAAGTTTTTGGTCAAGGTAGTTTTTAATGAAGCTGAAGTCCAATCAACCTGAAACTTAGTACACTTGTCGCTTATGATATGATCTTTCTAATTTTAAAGCAAAATTAGACTGTTGACCCCAATTTCACGGTCCACTGAACATAGAAAATGAAAGTGGGAGTTTCAGGTTAAAGTTTTTGGTCAAGGTAGTTTTTGATGAACTGAAGTCCAATCAACTTGAAACTTAGTACACTTGTTGCTTATGATATGATCTTTTTAATTTTAAAGCCAAATTAGACTTTTGACCCCAATTTCACGGTCCACTGAACATAAAAAAAAAATGAAAGTGGGAGTTTCAGGTTAAAGTTTTTGGTCAAGGTAGTTTTTGATGAACTGAAGTCCAATCAACTTGAAACTTAGTACACTTGGTGCTTATGATATGATTTTTTTAATTTTAAAGCCAAATTAGACTTTTGACCCCAATTTCACGGTTCACTGAACATAGAAAAAATGAAAGTGGGAGTTTCAGGTTAAAGTTTTTGGTCAAGGTAGTTTTTGATAAAATTGAAGTCCAATCAACTTGAAACTTAGTACATATGTTCCCTATAGTATAATCTTTCTAATTTTAATGTCAAATTAGATTATTACCCAATTTCACGGTCCATGGAACATGGTAAAGGATAGTGCAAGTGGGGCATCCGTGTACTTTGGACACATTCTTGTTCTTTGTGTTTCTAAAAGTAAGATATTAAGTATCAAATGTAAAAAAAAAAGAACAATGAAAGTGAGAGAGAAAAACAAACCAAAAACGAAAAGATAATAATGAGGCAATGTTTTCCAGTAAAAAATAGTCTTCCTTTCCTTTTAAAATAAAAACCTTTCGGTATCCACCCACTATTACCCAATCGCCCGATAACCGCCTTAGGTGTTGATTCACCTTGTTCAAATTCTTTTAAAATAATATTCGATTTTTTTCTTGACCTTAATTCACACGAGTCGATCAGTAAATTAACTTCGTTTCACAAGTGTTCAGATAGACAAATCAATCAATCAATCAATTCCTTCTGTATATCTCTTTGATATTTGTACTTTTGTACTTTTGTAAGAGTACATTTGTCAAGTAATGATTTAAGCACGTTCATATGCTGGTTTTTCCGCTTTTTAGATTTCGCAGATATGATGTATTATGTAATTAGAATGAATTAACGGTCACTTTTTTTTACAATTATGGTTTTCCTAATAAAGAAATCACACGTGTCATAATGTAATATTTGAACGACATGTTAGGTCAAATAATTTTCAAATACTTTAAAGATCTGAATGTCAAAACGATAATGAACAAATTATTATAGAATTATAGAATGTTGTATGCAAATCTTAGTTTATCAATTCTGCAATCTATAAAAATTCTGTTAAGCTAAGATAAGATAACTCTTATGTGCAAATATAATCTTAGATTGCTACTGTTGCAACCAATTCTCAAAAAGTTATTACAAACCTTTGCACATGATATAAAAAAGGGAGATGTGGTATTTTTGCCAATGAGACAACAGTTACTATTCACCTAAGGTCAAATGAAGTGGATGTTAACAATTATTCAACTGTACTCACTAAATATTGATAATAAGATGTGGTTTAAGTGCTAATGAGAACACTTCATCCAAGTCAAAAATGTACAATAAGTAAACAGTTAAAGTACGCCTTCAACATGGAGCTTTGGCTCACACCGAACAGCAAGCTATAAAGTGCCCCAAAATGACTATGGTAAAAAAATCAAACAGGGAAATCAACAACATACCAATCCATTTAGAACAAAACACTTATGAACAACAGGCTACTGAAAAAAAACAGGTGCATACAAATGCAGAAGGTTTATATATGCCCATTTGAAAAGTATTGTTTCTGTGAGTGAAAGATGATTTCGGTTGATATGTATGGAAACATATCCCATTCCCTACCAATCCTCCCAAAAAAGGAAAATTTATGCTTCATAATTTGTTCAAGTTGTTTATAACTAAATGATAGGTCACAAGTGATTGTAAATGATACCATTATAAGGAGTCCGATTGATACAATTATAAAGAACGAGTGATACCAGTGTCATATCCTTTTGCCACCTTGAATATTCTAGAAGATGGCCGCCATGATCATCCAAACGCTTTAAAAAATAATCAAATTTGAGCCCTTGTATTGTGTATGTTGTGACATGGTGCATTAATAATACAACTATTGAAATTTTGTGAGGTAACAGGTCTGATTACCTAGATGGAAGTATATGTGTAAGAAATTTTAAACATTTTTTGATATTTCAATAATTCAGTTTCCATTTTGTTTTAGATAGTTTTGTAATGTGACCGTGACCACGTCTTCAAAGTTTTTTTTCATAATTAACGCCTAAAATGGTAATAAGTAATAACTGTGTATTCGAAAGAGAAAAAATGTTTAAATAACTGCACGTTAGGCAGGTTATTCAGTGTGTACCAGAATTTTTTTATGTTATTTTTTCATAGACAGAAAAAAATATTACAGACATTTCTTAAATTGTACACTTCATTATACTTCAAATTTAGTCTTAAAATTCTTTTAAGATAACATACAAGTACATTGTCTAGAAAATGTGATTACAAGTGGTAAAGCACAGATTACCACAGAGGTGAACGTCTCTACATGTATGTCACATGCTTTTGTGGTTAGCGTCGCTTTTGTTATTACAATCGCAGATGTCGGGATATACTATTTTTGAAGTTAGAAATGTTTAAACCGCAAGATAATATTGCCGCAAAAATACTATTAAAGACTGTAAGTTGAAAAGTTCAATCAATGTAAAAGACACCTAACATCTGGTTACAAATTACTTAAATAAAATGTAAATTTGTTATCCTAATTTAATTTTCGGTATTTGATTTGAGTACAAAATGATTACTTTAATTTTGACTATAAATATAAATATAATGTAGCAGCGTATTACAATGTTAAAAAATGATAGCTTGTGCATTTTTCTTTGTCATGATTTTGTAAACAGCCATTTTGAATCAGTATTTTTACCACGTCTGATTTCCAAGGGAATTGATTGTAGGAGGTGCGGATGGTGTTTCATTATAATTTGCAAGCAGATTGTTACAACCCGTACTATTTTGACCGGTTCCTATGTGAAGCTATATATGGTCAAGAAAACACGACTGTCCAAACGATCGTCATGAATTTCAAATTAGAATCATATTCAAAACAGTGTGGCTGTGGCCATTGATTGACGACCTAAATTATCCTATTGACTGGGACAGATAAGGTGAACGTTTGTCTGTAACGACCACTGCTCACTATGTACTTGTTAAAGACACTTAAACTGTGGTGTCACCAAAGGTTCTCAACGCATAAATAAAGTATTTAGAAAAACTAATCAGGATTAACACGATGTTTTGATTTATATCAATAATATAAATCAAAACATAAAGGTTATTCCTGATTAATTTTTTTAATTATTTTAATATTAAAAGATTTAAGAACCTTTGGTGACCTCACATTTTAAATTCTATAAAAAGTAAGTAGTGAGCAGTGGTTTTTACAGACAAACGTTCACCTAATCTGTCCCAGTCAATGGGATAATTTAGGTCGTCAATCAATGGCCACAGCCACACTGTTTTGAATATGATTCTACTATAGTAGAATATAACAAGAATGTGTCCCCAGTACACGGATGCCCCATCCGCACTATCATTTTCTATGTTCAGTGGACCATGAAAATGGGGGGAAATCTCTAATTTGGCATTAAAATAAGAAAGATCATATCATACGGAACACGTGTACTAAGTTTCAAGTTGATTGGACTTCAACTTCATCAAAAACTACCTCGACCAAAAACTTCAACCTTAAGGGGGACAGACGGACGAACGGACGGACGCACAGACTAGGAACATAATGCTGTATGGGCATAAACACATAAAGTGCCAATCAATCAGGCCTGCAATTCGTAAAAAATCTCTTTTGTGAAATGTAATTTCAGACGGATGCTGCTTAGATTTTGAATTCTCCGTTTTCTTAACTTAACACGAGTTACTACATTGTAACCCCAATTGGTAGGAGTGCAAGAGACGCGTTGTAAGCTTTAAGTTTCATAACACAATTTTGATTGATAAGCTATATAATGAGAAAATGGTACCTAAATCCTTTCGTTATATTTCTTATTCGGACGAAGAAAATGAGAACAAAATTTTAAGATAAAATTTAGTGTGTTTTTAAAAGATTTTTAAACACCGATTCGTAGCATCCCGATTCTGGTGTGAGCCTAAAACTATAAAGGTGACGATTCAGACATTAAATTATCTCTGTTTTTGTCATACGACATGTCGTCAGATATTTAGATGCAAGTAGTCGACTTTCGTTTTGATTATGTATAGTAGGCTGTCGTGAGTTGCAATATTACATGTTTCATGCTTTCCATAAAGCTTGGAATTGGAAAACAAGTAGCTTTCAAAAAAGCTTGTAATATAACAAATAGTAGCTTTCCTAAAAACGTTTGAATTGGATAGTTAATAGCTTTTTTTAAAGACATTGCCGGCTTAAAGATGATTTATTCTCAGAAATTTTAATCTTTTATGTTTGAAAAACTTGTAAAAGGATATGCTTTTTTGATAGTCCATAATAACAAATATTAAAATTTACATATGATAAGATTGTTTTGGATAATAAAAATACACTGAATATGAGATGTCATCTGTTCGGACAAGTAGCAACAAACAAATTTCTGGAACAGAGTGAAAGTTTTTTTTAAATATAATTAGAAGAAGAAAGCGATTAATAATGTCACATCTTTTAACATTTAAGCTTACTCTCGTTTCGGCTTGCCATGTCTTATGATCAGCATCAAGACTATAAACTACTCATGGTTGGTTAATTGTAAGCATCCAACAGTCCTTATACGGGTGCTTGGATACGCATGGCTTGTGTTAATATGAAAACGAAGATGTGGTGCGATTGTCAAAAAGACAACTCTTCACAAGAGACCAAATGACACATACATCAACAACTATAGGTCAACATACGGTCTTTAACAATGAGCAAAGCCCATACCGCACAGTCAGCTATAAAAGGCCCTGGAATGACATATGTTATAATAAGTGTATGTAGCAGTCGCATGACCACGAACATATCTCGTGTATGCCTCTCAGCATGGAGATGATTCGTCGTGCATCTCGCATAATATATATTTTTAAAAATCTACATAAATAGATAAACATGTCCATATAATAATGATCAATTACTGAACGTGAAAGTATGCTCAATAATTTTCGACAGGTGATTGACAGGTCACAATGTCATGATAAGATTGTATAATTTACCTTGTCATTTTTGAATTTTATTTTTTACATACTAATTTAATTTTATCACATAGAATGTTTACTGCTCTTAATTGACGATCAACAACGTTTTAATGGGCTAATTTTTTTTTACTTTGAAGTTTTTAACATACATAGTCAAATTTTATTACTTCAAACTTTTTAACCTACGTTTTGTTATAACATTATTTAAGAATTTTGAATTTAAATGTGCATACATGTTTTTTAAACGTTTTAAAATTTTGCATTGTAACAGAAACGTAAACTGAACGAACAATTTTAATATCATTTACATTTTAAAATCATCATAATCTTTGATTCTGTAAAGAAATATGACTAAAAAATACATTTGTCAGCAACCTCTCGAACACAATTATCACATAGGACCATATAGACAGATTTCAATTGACTCAAGTTTACCTAGAGTTTTCCCCTTTGTCGTCATGTTGTAGGCCAATGTACGCAAAATCCTTCATAAAACAACCAGATTCAATTGTGATATTGAAAGATCGCCAGATCTTAGAAAAATACTTTATCTGATAAGACCTGACTGTGTTTAATTTATCAGGATTGTTGTCTAAGAAGGGAAATAAATCAGACTCAAATTATGTCAATGCTAAACTATCTATTACATTTGTAAACGATTTAACCTCAATTGTAAAATATTGTTTAAATCGAACTTACGAGTTCTGTAGTCTATTTTCCAAATACCGACTTTGTTTTCACTTTTATTTTTTGTGAAAGAAAATAACACAAAGGTATATGGCACGTGTTTCCCTAATTTTAACGGGAAAATGAAATGAGCATGTTGTAAATTGTCGGTTTTGATAATAATTTCCATTTTGTAAGTGCATTCACATTTGTGGTAAATATTTAACATAAAGTACAAATGTCTGCAATCAACAAAAAAATCATTGAAGTTCACTAATAATGTTTAATGCACGCATTGTCGTGATAAGAGTACACTTACTCGTAATTTAAAATATTTATAAACAGGAAGAGGGTATCTGAAATCAGGAAGGAGAAGTCTTACTGATAATTATCGATGCTACCACTGCAAAGAGTGATACGATATTTATCCATTCGAGACAGGTAAGATTTCAAATTTTAAACGCAAGGCTCTCCGAGAGTTTTAAATATTTAATACCGCAGTCCCACTAGGCCACGATCGCACAACGATCTGTGACAAAATGCACATTTTGATGATCGTAGTACGATCGTGTAGATCGCTGTAATACCCTAGTCCCACTAGGCCACGATCGCACTACGATCTGTGAAAAAAATGCAAATTTTGATGATCGTAGTGCGATCGTGTAAATCGCAGTAAGGTCGTATCACGGTCGTGGTGAGGTCTTTAAGATCGTGAAGAGCGTGGCCAACTTTGAACATGTTCAAAACAATCGTGGTGCGGTCGTGGCGAAATCAGGTCGTAGTAGAAGCGTAGTGAGAGCGCACTAAGATCGTAGTAAGATCGCAAAGGTCGCTGTGCCATCGTAGCGAGAGCGTAGCGAAAGCGTGATTCTAATCGGAGACTGCGATACGATCTCACAGCGACGTTATTACGACCTCACTACGACCATCACGTTCTCACCGCGGCCAAACTTCGCTTCCACTACTACACTACCAATAATTTACCCATACCTTTTTGGTACATTTCTACCCTCGTGCATATCAGTACTGTAAGGAAAGACTGAAAACTTATAATGTTATACTTTCAATGAAATCAGTACTGATTTTGTCAGTACTGTTTCAGTACTGATTTTGACAGTACTGTTTTAGTACTGATTTTGACAGTACTGTTTCAGTACTGATTTTGTCAGTACTGTTTCAGTACTGATTTTGACAGTACTGTTTTAGTACTGATTTTGACAGTACTGTTTTAGTACTGATTTTGACAGTACTGTTTCAGTACTGATTTTGACAGTACTGTTTTAGTACTGTTTTTGACAGTACTGATTTCGTCAGTAATGATTCAGTACTGATTTCGTAAGTAGTGTTTCGTTACTAATTTCTTCAGTACTGTTTCATTATAACACTTTTTAAATCAGACTGTATCTGTATAGTGATGCCTAGTTGTTTTGTATATTTGGGGTGGGTTAATTGTTCTCTTTGACACTTACCCCATTTCCATTCATTTTCTATATCGTGACATGTTAATGTTTTCGTTATGTTTTTTTTTATTTCTCTGATTTTTGTTGTCCTGAAGTGGTTCAGCTTTAGATCCAGCTCTTCAACAGTTACTTTAGCTTTTTTTTTTTTAAATATTCTGGCTTTATGTCATATTTATTGTCAGAATTGCATCTTGTGTGGTCTACAAGGTTTATGTTTTTAATACTTATTAATACTTCTATTTGACAATACCATATTACATGTATTTATATCTTGCTCGAGTCAAATCAGAACATATTGAACATTGGAACTCGATATATTACTTTTGAGAAGATGGGTGGATGGATTGATGTTATGTGATTCAGTGGCAAGTTAAGTGCAGGAAGAGGACATGATACTCAGATATAAATACAATTGTAATTAACATATTTTGTACAGAACTAGACCAATAATGCACTGAGCTCCTTTTTAACATGCTAGTTCACCACAAGGAGAGAATCTGCTATAAGACATGTCCCCCTACATGAACAGGTACCTTCAGACTGAACAGTGTATGCTTTTCTCCTTTCACTGTGAGCTGAGCGAATATTCAGAATACGACCACTTTTTTTAGTCTTTAACTTCTCATAAATAAATTTCCAATCATATGCTCATTGTAAGATTTTTAATGGTTAAATACATTTATTAACAGATTTCTTTTTTTTTTTGTATACATTAATCATGCTGCAATTTCATTCACTTGTAATGAGTGTATTGTGAATAGTAACTTAAATACATGTATGCATAACTCTTGTACTCTTTCCTATAAAACTGCAAAGCGTATTTTACAAAAACAATATGTGAAATTTGGTGTTACAATATTTAGGCATCCCGTTAACGGGGAGTTGAAAGGGTAAGAACTACATTACTCAGTATAGCATGTTCACATGAGGACTGATGACTTTCAGAAACTCTTGGTTTGTAGTTTCTCAGAAATCTCTGATTGATTTGAATCTTACAAACATACAAACAAAGGTACATTTTGTAAAATAAGCATAAAAATTTAAAGAAAGATTTCCAACAGACTGATTAATGTCTGACGGAGGTCATTTGGTACATAATTAACCTTTTTGATTTTTAAACATATATGGTTTGCTTTTCAAAATTAATTTTTATTGACTGAATAAAACAAGCTGAAGAACTCAATTTTTTGTTCTATCTTCTTATCAACTGCAATAACTTCCATCGAAATACAATAAACAGTAATCTTAAGAATGAACAGCATTAAAAAGTAAAAAAATGTGTTTCTCTCTCTCTCAATTTAATGTTTTTTTAAAATAACTGTTTTATAATTCTGCTTCAATGTTATTTTCCACTGCTCTTCCTATGCATGTGATATATATCTTTGCCAACTTGTTTCTGGAAAGGAAAAAGTGGATTATAACATTTTTCATTTTGTTAAAGTCCAATAATAAGATTAAGGCAGTGGCTATTTGACCGGCACCGGCTAAATAGCAAATTTGCTATTTGACCGGCACCGGCAAAATAGCAAATTTGCTATTTAGCCGGCACTGAATAAAACTTCATTGATGTAATAAGTAGAAAATAAAAAAGCTTAATAATAATTTAAAATCATTTTATCACAATATCAAGCATTAAAAATACAGTACAATAAAAAATAATAATATTGAAGATGTGTAAAATCTATGGTTTAAATATCCTGCCATGCTATACAAATAGTGTTATGTAAAACTACACCTCTTACATCACATCTTAAAAAAGACAATATTAAAAGTTGTTTGCTACGAATTTCAAAAGGACACATGATTTAACATTTGCAATTGTTACAAAACCAATTCTTTGCCTTTGGAAGTTGTTTTAATCTAGCACAAGATAAATGTTGCCACTCCAAACAGGAACTTCACAATACACTGGCTTCCTTTAAATCTGCATCATGTGTGCATATGTTGCATATGTAGGTAGGGTTCTTTTTCTTCTCTTCATAAACGCTCTTAATAGCTTCTCATGCATCTTTTCGACAATAATTAAATCAATGTTTACAATAGCCCATTTGCCAATTACCGATTTGATTCTATTATGACACACTTTTTAAGACTTTTGTTTGTTTGTTTCTCTGTCCTATATTTTCTCCTATTTATCTGTTTATTTATTGTAACCCTGTCGTGTAATGTTGTCATATTAATGTTATAATTAACCACGTAATTAACACTGCCATTAAAGCGGGAGGTTTGGCATGCCACAAAACCAGGTTCAACCCACCATTTTTTCATATGGTGTCACCAACTCTTGATATCTATATTCAGGTGAATCATTCCGGAGAATGCTGAAACAGTCCTCTTTTGAAATATACCACTTGTCTTGAGGTCTCGTTCTGTTCGCAAAGAATTTAAGGCGATCAGAAAGTGTTCAGCAAAATCTGGTAATGTGGAGTAGTGATGTAGTACAGATTTTTTATAAATATTTTTTAGTAAAAAATATATTTAGTAATGTTACATACAAATGTGTTTTCATGCTTTTAATTAATATTATAAAGTTATAAATTATTTATTTATGAACATCTTCAATAATTTTTTTTATTGATGCTTGATATTATGATAAAATGATTTTAAATTATTATTAATTAATCTTTTTTATTCTCTATTAATCACATCAATGAACAGTTTTATTCAGTGCCGGCTAAATAGCAAATTTGCTATTTTGCCGGTGCCGGTCAAATAGCAAATTTGCTATTTAGCCGGTGCCGGTCAAATAGCCACTGCCTAAGATTAAACATATATAGGTCAACCATGACATAATGTAAATCAGTGTACATGCATTGCTAAAGGTGGTATAACGTTAATTATACAAGGTTTATATTATACAGGGAGAAAAATGAAAGAAAAAAAATGGAACAAGCTTTGATTTACCTACTTGAAAACTGGCCAACTCAAACTCCAAAATCAACAAATAAACCAATCAAAATGCTGGATTTCAATTTTCTACCACAATTTTTTTTCTCCGGGCACTGAGAAAATTTTGTATGACTTCAGGACCTGATCTTATACGATTTGGAGAAGAATTTTAGCGTCCCAAGTCTGGGTTCATGGCAAATGTCCATGTTTTCAATACGGGCTGCACTTTTAACATTTTTTATTTGTTTTGTTATAAATTAGGTCGTTAATTTTTCTGAATTAAATTGTTTCATATATTGTTTATGTCATGGTCTTTTGTAGCCGACAATACGGTATGGCTTTTCTCATTGTTGAAGTCTGCACAGTTGTATATTATTGTTCACATTCACATCGTCTCAAATTTGGTGGATAGTTGTCTCAGTGACAATCCTACAACTTTTTATTATTTTATACATATGCAATAGTTTAAAAATTAAACAAAAGTATTCTTTTTGTGATTTTTTTCATTATTAGTACCAGTGGAAATTCTCATTATAATAAATTACTATCTTTTAAATCTGTTATTCGGTTACAGAGAAGGAGATCTTTGTTTATATTTCCTTTAGGTTCCTAAGTTCAACTATGTCCTGCAGTAACACTCTGATATCTTTGGATCGGAAACAAAACACATATGTATTAATATAATCTGATTATTCGAGCACAATATCAATGCAATCTGTGAAACAGTTAAATGAGAAGTTGTGTGTACGGATATGTACTTCCCGTAGACTTCTTTGTTAACTTTAATGATATCTTTCAATTGTTGAAGAATTGTATTTCTACTCTTTATTTTTTTGAACTTGTTCGTTGTTGGTTTGTTGTCATATGAACACACTACAACATTTCATGATATTAAAAAAATATATAATAAAATTAAAGGAATAACTGCAAATACTTACTTTAAAAAAATCATAATTGAGTGTAAAACTATATTATATATATATATACCTACCTTTCAAATTATTTCAATGTTCTACTGTCACCTTTCATACCAGTTCTATCTCTATCTCATATTTTATCTGTTCATGACAATTTTTAGTCGTTGATCTAAAACTTTATTTTCCTCATAGACTTAGTCTTTGTGTTCTGGTGGGATCCATTTTTAGATACCTATTACAATAAATCATACTGCATCAAATACTTTGCATGCATTTATAAAAAGTTGTTTTTCCCAACATGCATGTTATGGTATTAATTATGGACGTAACACTTTGTAAATTGTCCTTTGAAAAAATACATCATGAGATAAAGATTGTATCGATGATTTACAAAATTTTGTAAAGTGGTTCAGGAGTTATTGGTGACACTTACGTGGGACATAAGGACAAGATATGTTCCATATGTGAACACATTCTCACTAACAAAATGTCACCAGAAGTGCAAGTCAGTCAGCACAACGGATAATGTTTATGTGATACAGTAAAAACAGTAAAACCATTGGTAGTAAAATTGTGCGCGATGTTTAATTTTCAAAAAATGTAAGATTGGTCACCTTTAATCGGATGCCTCATATAGCATGTATAGAAAAAGAGTGCCATGATCTCTGCAGGTTAATAACTATTGCAACAACTCTTTGAGAGGCCGTCGGTGGCCTTTTGTCTGAATATGCAGCAGGGCAAATTCCTGTCCACCTTCAATATGCTCTCGTTGTCCAGTGGCAGTCCAAGTTTCATTGACCTTCTTTCACCCCAGATGACATCTTTTACAGGAATTACCTATTGTACTTATCTAACAATTGTTTTGAACATGCATGTAATATTTGCCACTGGACATTAAGCAAATTTTTAATACATGTACCCTAATATGTTATTATTCTAAGGAATCTCAGTAGGATCATTTTAAACTATGGGGATTATCCTCTTAAAATATAAATATTATTCATACAAAGTATTGCTCAATAATTATGTGTCGGTTAATGTGTCGGATTACTAGTATTCGTGTGTCGGTCCAATGGGTCGTCGGACTTATAGGGCGTCAGGCTATTGGGGTGTCGGACCAATATGGTGTCCGAACAAAAAGATTTAAAAGGCAAAAAAAAATAAAAAAATGTGCAACTTATAAAAGGGTCTGGTCTGGAAGTGGTTTCTTCATTTCTGTATTCTGTAATATTCTATATATCATTTTTCACTTTTTATTATTAATTTTGCCTGTTATTCTCTTTTCTTCATATTGAAGCACCACACTATTATCGATTCTTCATTGCTTCTGTCTACTTTATAACAACAATGGGAATAATATGAAAGCCAGCCAAATAGGACATTGGAAAATTTTCTGTTTTCTGTTTCTTGGTTTATTCTTGCTTGTCGTTGGAGGCAAACTTTGTCTTTCTGTCTCTTTAGTTTGTGTGTATTATTATAAATTAAACGAATGTAACACAAATTTGCCATCTATAAACAAATTTATTGAACATTGCGTCTGTTATTTAATCTCTTTTTAACAGAAGGAAAAAACTAAGATTAAATATAATCAACAGAAGTATAAAAAAAAACTATGAACCAAGTCTTTGAAGTTAGATGCATGATTTTTGTTATTAGTTGTTAGTGGCTTTGAACTAGCTGTCAGTAACTGCAAGTACTCTCAGATCTGTATTTAGTGACTTTTTTTGTTGAGTAACGGTAACGTCCATTATGTTTTTGTTACTGAGATGTATTTGTATTTGCATTCATCTGTTATTTAAAGTTAAATATTAAAGCCTTTTTCAACTGATTTTGATAGTTTGTTGTTATAATGTAGTACTGTTACAACTCTGTTCCAGGTTTAGAGGGAAGACCCTAGCATGTTTAACCTCACCACATTCTGTATATATGTTCCAGCTGTCCGAAGTCAGGAGCCTGTAATTCAGTGGTTGTTGTTTGTTGGTGTGTTACATATTCATTGTTCGTTCATTTTTGTACATGAATAAGAACGTTACTTTTCTTGTTTGAATAGGGCTCTTCACGGTTAGTTCGGCCATATAGGATAGGGGGCAGATTTTTTGGAAGGAGGTGGAAATGGTATGAAAGTGTGGGAAATCCTATGTGTGTTTCCAAGCAACAGCTCTGTTTTAATGATGTTTTCCCGTATTTTTCACACCATTTTTACCTCTATTATGAAAATCTGCCCCCTATCCAATATGGCCGAACTAACCGTGAAGAGCCCTATTCCTTGACATTTGTCATTTTGGTGCCTTTTTTAGCTGACTATGCGATATGGCTTTGCTCATTATTGATGGCCGTATAGTGACCTATATTTGTTAATTTCTTGTCATCTGATCTGTTGACTGTTGTGGAGAGTTGTGATTATTCCGCTCATTTTGGTTGCCATGATTGGCAAAAAAAATATATGTTGTTGCTGTTGTTGTTGTGTTGTTGGCAATAATACGGCATCTTTTTTTTATAAAATATATATATATATAATATATATATATATATGTAAATCAAATGTTCTGTTCCCTTATGAACCACATAAATTTGAACTAAATTCTTGAAGGGAAAGACATTGTATTTGTATCAATGTCAACAGCTAGAATATAGAATGTTGTGTCAACAGAATACAGAATCAACATTCTGTATTCTGTTGACACAGTATACAGAATGTTGATTCCGGCAAAATATATGATCTGACAGGATGCTCACGGAATAAAACTTGTGATGGAAGAAGACTTACATTTGACTTGTAAAACATACATGAACAATAGCAATCCGTAGATGATTCGAAAAGGATCCGCCATCTCTGACTTGTCGTAACAATCGTCTCTTTCTGTAACTTTAAGAATTTCTGCAAGTGGCTGGTAAACCGATATTTTCTCTGCTGTATTTCTGTATCCTATCCTTCCCGGCTGATCTACTGCATGTTGTCTCAAATTTTGCCGTTGATGTTATTATCGTAATCACAAAAGCGCGTCAATATGAAACATACAACTGCCTATTGTAAAACGTTTATGTGATTGGATTTACACATGACGTCATTCATTGTTTACAAACGTTATTTTTGCACTCGCACTGACATTTCAACAGTTCAACAGTTCAAACTTCTTCTGGATTGAATACCACAATGGGATCATTGAAGGTAGATCAAGGTATAGTAGTACATTGAATATTTTAAAACTGAGAAAAGTGTAGCATAGCTAATTCAAAACATATTACGTTAGTTAAAAAAGCAGAATACGCGTTACACAGTGGCGGACCCCTGGGGTTCCGGGGGTGGGAACACCAAATTATTTTGGACGTTCAATGCATTATTCTATATAACTGAGGCCCCTCATGGGGGGGGGGGGGGGGTCCTAGTAATCACATAATCACCATTTTTTTGCCAATATAATCACATAATCATTAAATATTTGCTTATCTTTAGTAATCAAATAATCATAAACTAAAAATACAGTCCTAGGTAATCAAATATTCATGAAATATTTGGCTTAATAATCAAATAATCATTAAAAAAACGGCCAAGTAATCACATAATCAAAAACCCCATGAGGGCCCTCATAACTCTACTTAAAATATTTTATTTCCCCCATTTTTTCGCTATAATTATGAAATCTTTAGGCGACTGAGTTGGAACCCCCCTTTTTCCTTTTATCCCGAGTGTTTGGAACAACAGGCACTTGTTTCTATCCATACGAAGGTCGACTATGGATAGGAAGGTCGACTATGGATAGTCGACCTTTTCGTATGGTTAGAAACAAGTGCCCGTGTTTGGAACCCTCTTTTAAAACAATGGGTGGATCCGCCTCTGGTTACAGAACTTTCTGTAAATGTCAAAATAGGTATAAAATCGCAGGTTGTTTTGGATATACATATTATTACTTCTTTGCCAAACCTTATTAAATAGATTATAGTATTAATATTTGTTAAATTGATATTTGTGAAATGATCAGCCTGACTTTCTAAATATATGATTGGATAAAGGGAGGTGCGGTACACCCCTCGGCGCAAGAAGGGGGAGGGGTCCGAAGGTTGGACCCCTTTTTAACGATAAATGCATAAATTTGAAAAGGGAAATCTATTTGGAAACCCTATCTCCAGATTTGGAACCCCCTTTTAAAAATGTGTTTCCTATTTTGACAGGATTTTTTTATAGGGCCCAATGCTTCATTTAATTTGGGAAACATTTTAATATATAAGTCCTAGGTGCCTACAAAATTATTTCATCTCGCCACATTGACTGCTGTGTTTGTTGCTGTTCAGTTGTTGCTGCATATATGTATATTTTTATATAAGTGATCTCGTTTGAAATGATTTAACAACAACATTTCTGTTACTTCTGGGTTTTTTAAATATTTTTTTAGCATACTATGCGATCTGGGCAATGCGATATATGGGTTTGCTCATTGTGCATTTGGTGTGGTAAAAATCAGGGGCGGATCCCGGATTTTTGAAAGGGGGCGAAGATATTAAATTTTGTCGAGCGGAGCGAGTCGGAAATTTTTTGGGACCTTTTTTGGGTTAAAAAAAACATAAAATAAGTGTTATATGTACTATTTAAACGGTTCCTGGCTTGGGGCATGCATATTTTATAGTTGCTGTAAAGTGTAAGGGTTGGACATTTTTTATGCTGTATTCTCCCTATTAATTGTCTATCATAAAATGATAGTATTGATCCAAAGCTATGTACTGATATATTTGATGTAGGACTTGTCAGTAAAAAATAGACATGGAAATTAGATGAAATTTACAATACGACCGACACGAGTTAAAAAAGACAAACAAGCAGTTTTTATCAAAATGTTTGATTGATATGTTTCACCCAACATAACTTAGGGAACCGAAGTGAGGGGTTCCAAATCCACCAAAGACTACGAAAGTGTCTGAAATGACAACGAAGTTATGAATGACGGTCAACAAATGGAGACATAAAAGTCACACCCAGTAGGCAGGTTGCATGCAGTCTGGTCTTGAAAAAAGTATTCAATATATATAAGTCCGGCATTCCAGTCAGACATGCAAACCCCGGCCACAAAAAAATACGCCCGTTTTTATTCATCATGTTCATTTCATGCTAAATATTTTTGTTGGAAATTTTAGTTTTTAATAGCAAAAAAGTGGACAAGACTATTGTTTTCAATCCAGATACGGCCAAAAATTTGTTTAAGGCAAGAATCAGAGTCATTTTTTTTCTCTCAAATATCTCAGACTGCCTCCTCAAATCAAATGGTTCGTACCTGAGACTTGAAATCTTTCTAGAGATTATACTGACTGGGGATCATTATTCAATTTGTTAAACATGTTTTCGTAGGTAAATAATATTGTGGAACTTTTTTTTCATGAGAGTGTAATAGTCTATAGAGTATTTACCATTACTTTCTGTTTAGTGGAATAGTGAAATAGAAGTCAATACGTTCTTGCTCAATCCTGTGTCGCTTTGAAGGTTTCCTGATTGTCATGACCACCTCAGCCTAAGCAATGTGTATTACTGTAATTTGAATTTCAAAATGACCGAGTGCCGTTTTTTCAACGCACTGGTCAACTCCACCATAGCAAATCACATGACTTTGACAATCAGTAAATACCGGCCAGCGAAAAATGTCTTTATAACTAAAGAATTGTCGTATAAAAATGAAATACTCGGGAAATGGCAAAAGTTCACGAAGTCTAGTCTGATTAATCATTTTACAAAAAAAAAAAAAAAAAAAAAAGTCCGAGCAAAGGGGGGCGGGGCGTACGCCCTATACGCCCCCCTCTGAATCCGCCACTGAAAATTATTCAACAGTCTTCCTATTTTTATATTGTAAATAAAATTGTCTGTGAAATATTTAAATTTCTATTTTATTTTGGTACTGGCTATGGTTACATTGAAATGTAACAGTCGTAAAAAAGCGGCGTTTTGCATTTGCGCCGATTTGCACTTCATTTGCGCCGATTTTTTCTTTCATTTGCGCCGATTTTTTTTTTCATTTGCGCCGATTTTTTTACAGGTAAATACAGGTAAAATACAGGTAAAATACAGGTAAACTACAGAAAATATATAAGAATATGTCAATGAGACAACTCTTTTTTTTTAATTTTTCATTAAAGACCTCTTCCGTTAGCCAGTTGTACCCATTTTATGAATTGTCAATCATAACATGTATACAACTGTTGTCACCTGCTCACCACGGGGAGGTGGAAATAGGATTTCGAGCAGGATAAGTCAATTTAATAGCACTATATCCACATACTTTAAAATGAAGAAGTAAAATCACTCTGTTATCTTAAAATCACGAATTAAAATCCATAAAAACGGAAAACATTAAAATTATAAGTCTGTTCTAGCAGAGTATTTGTAGGCAACACATCTTATGTATTCCTTTCTTGTTATTTCGTCATTTCTGTATTTGCCATACTTGTCAATAACAAAGTCCATCTTTTCTTTGTCTGGCTTGCGTACAGATGCTGGCATGTCTAGAGTTCGCATCTTTACATATGTTACGGCCTGGATTTTCTTGATAACATCCATAAAAACATATATGTTGGGATGGTGAGAATAAAATTGCTCGTTGTAATGAGAATGAAAAGATTCTGGACCGTTATTCGTCCTCTTGCAGTTCTCAACAGGTGCAGCTGCCCAGAATTGACAGGGCCGTAACTACCTATGAGGCAGGGGAGGCAACTGCCTCCCCTGAATTTTCTACAACAATTTTTTTTGAAGTAATAAAATGAAATATTGACTATGTACACGAAGAACTTGAATTTATATTATAAACAACACAAGTTTACAGTTTTAACAGTGTTATCATGATACGTGATATATCTGTCATTTTCCGGATTTTTTACCGAAAGTGAACCGTTTCAGTATTTTATTTTTCGTGTGGCCGTCCGTCTGTTATTCAGTATTCGTACAAGAACACATATGAAACTTTGCTTTCGACAATTTTGAATAAAACTTAACTATTCACATTTATTCAGGGGCTCCATTAAGCAGAGGAAGTTCCCTTTGTAATGTGAATCTTTTATGATATTGGAAATTCGAAATTACCGGCTGAATCAGCTGTTGTGTCATTTTTAACGTCTCCCGGCCGATCGTACGACAACATTATGGTCAATGCCTTAGTAGTTAAACACTACCATTCGTTGAAGCAGATACTTTCTAAACTAAGTATATACTAGTTTAGAAAGTCCCTGGTTGTAGTTATATTCATGTTTGTTCAGCTTTCAACAATATTAAAATTCAAAGTCCTCGACAAAAAAAATATCTTGCTTTCTATATGATCTTGCTTCAAATGTTTTTTTAACTTACCAGTTTGATTTCTAACAAAAATATCTTTAAATACAGATAATAATTGTTTGTATAAAAAATTGCCTCAAGGATCCAGCAATACTGACGTTTCTTAAAGTAAGGAAATCGAAGGAAAACGGGTGGTTTTTAGCCATATTGAGAACAAAATCCGCGGTCACAATGTATTTAATGTTAATAATTATAGGTCAAAGTACGGTCTTCAAGATGGAGCCTTAATTGGCTTAGTTACCCCGAACAGCAATCTCAGTTAACTTTGTTTTTGCTTCCAGGTTCAAGCAATACTGATGTTTCTTCAGTAAAGTAAGTAAATCGAAGGAAAACGGGTCATTTTTAGCCATTTTACTGCGAGAAAAAAATCGGCGGGGGCTAAGCCCCCCAACCCCCTCTCTCTATGGGGGCCTCAATCGGCGGCCCCCAAACCCCTGCCTCCTCTGAATTCGAACCCTAGTTACGGCCCTGATTGAGGTGGATAGCGTGACGTTGTGCATATATATGTACTTAGTACGTAGTCTAAGAATGTATGGCATTTGTCATCAGAAGGAGCATCGGACATAATGTCAAACGTGAAACAGTCCTCAACTTCATTTGGGGGAAGGAATGGTAACCCGAAAAATTGGGATAACCATTTACCTATCTCAGTGGATTTGTCTTTGTAATCGGTACTCGGCCCAACAGTCTGGATTTTCCTCCACCAACTCTGAGCAAGATGGAAACGGCAGCAATCTATTTTACATTGTGGGAAAGCATGCATAATTGCATTATGCATTGCTTGTTCGAAATCTATATGTATAACATTAGGCACAAAGGAAAGTTGCTTTTGACTGCATAGTTCACAAATCATTTTCCACATGATTTCGTAACACTCTTCATCTTTTGATGGCAAGAGGGCATACATAAGAGGAACATAATTGCCATTCTTACAGCCGTGTAACGTATATAATTGGTAAAAGTACTTAGGACAACACTTGAAAGTTCCATCTATAAAAATTGACGACATATCGTTGCAGAGACAAACAAGATTCAGGTGTGAAGAAAAAAGAAGTATACCTTTCTCGCGGTCATTGGCTAGCAGGAACTTTTCCGACTTATTTGTCTCAATTACCATGAAACCAGTAGCGGTATGGACGTCATCTCTAGTTTTTGGTAAAACAGGTGTATCTTTACGACGCTCTCTGTAAACAGCTAGTGATGCATTCTTCAAATCTTTAGGTACAAGATGGCTTTCATTCATTCCCTTCAAAAGAAATATTAAATCAATGATAAGTCGATATGAATTATAGTTTTACTGTTTTACAATTTAACGACATTACAAGCAAGTTAGTCAGCTAGTCAACTTCATTTTAATTCAACATCTTATATAACAGTAAAAAATAGGGTCAAAATACTGAAATGCTTACCTGTAACTCTGCTACATGATTATGCTCGTTTAGTGTTTTGACAATACTCATACCATCAGAATCCGTGGTGACTCTGGCTTTACATGATTTGATGGTACATCGGTAAGATATGTTACCGTTTTTCAGGACACTGACCTTCCGATATGTATGGCTATCAATAATTAACGAATTTACTCCTCGGCTCGTTTCGGTGTGCAAAATGTCCATCGTGTTACAACGATGTCCAAGAACAATATGAAATAAAACTAACTTAAAACCATAAGTGAACAACGTTTATAACCAGATTTTACCAATATACCTTCAAGGTAAAGTAGATGTAAAAGTATAAACTTACCTGTAACTTACCTGTAAATCCAATTAGTAGAAAATATAAAATCGGCGCAAATGTCAATATGAAATCGGCGCAAATGAAAGAATGCAAATTTTCAAAATCGGCGCAAATGTCATACGCCCGTAAAAAAGTTATTGTTACAATGAAGTTTAGGCTATATCGCCGGAATGCAGACCTAGGGTTGACTAAGGAACTACATAGAATACTTACGAGTGTAACAATGATATTTTTGTCTACGGTTACATTGTGTTATTGTTACGTTAAATGCACTCAAATGAAAAATAATTTTTTACAATATTTTATACATTTTTTTAATTTTAATTTGATTGTCAGTGTACACACAACCAGTATGTTGTTTCAGTCCGATGCATTTTTGGCCCGGTGTAACCACTCTCAGTGGCGGATCCAGAAATTTACATAAGTGGGGGCCCACTGACTGACCTAAGAGGGGGCCGGCTCCAGTCACGCTTCAATGATTCCCCTATATAAGCAACCATTTTTTTCCAAAAAGGGGGGGGGGCGGGTCCCCTGCCCCCCCTAAATCCACCTCTAACTCTAGGCAGCCCTCACAAACGAGTAATTGGGGTCACTGGATGGGTTGGGTGGCTCAGTGTTGTATTAATATATAAGACGATGTGGTATAACTGCCAATTAGAAAAGTCTCCTGTTCATATAAGTCGTAATTTGTAGAAGTAAACCATTATAGGTCAAAGTACGGTCTTCAACACCGTGCCTGCATGAGCTCTCACCGAACAGCAAGGTATAAAGGGCCCCAAAAGTGACTAATGTAAAACCATTCAAACTTGAAAACCAACTACTGAATACCAAACTCCTGACTTAAGACAATAACCTTTTTTGTATTGTTACAATCTCAAAAACGTGACCGATAATTTAAGAATGTGTCCGGTTAAAAACGCCAGAATATTTCAAAACTCATATACCCCCAATGATACTCTGTAAAGTAAAAACGCAATTCAATATTAATGGTGTGGGATACGATAGAACCCGTATTGTTCGGTTGGATTGTAAATGATTAGAAAAAAAAGTCGAAGCAGGTGCCAAAAAAAAATCTGGAGGAAAGGTTTAGTAATCCGTACAGACAAATGTCCAAGCTATGCTACACTGTGCACGCTTTCTTCTGCTTGCAGACACAGACTATAGGTCTGGTTTAAAAAAAATTGCACAATAAAAAGTTATTTTTATTTGAAGCGCTTTAATTTATGATTTTCTTTATCAATATGATTATTATTATTATAAAGTTCAGACAGAGGTACTTCACAATTTAGAAAACTAATACATGATGTACATTTTATATTGTATTTTCTTCCCGGTGCTTGGCCACGTTTACTGTATGTCTTTGATAAACATTAGTTTGTTCAGCATAGGTAATTCATAACAAGCATAACTGCAGGCTAAGTTTACAACACATAATTAACTATTGATTACTTAATGTCCAGTGGCAAATATGTCATGCGTATTTAGAAAAAAAAACCCATTAACATTGCATTTAATAAGTTTTGTAAAGTTTAAATCATCGTTTATAAATAGTAAGTAGATTATATTGTTTTAATATTATCCGGTGATGCCTATAAATGTCTTTTTACAAAATGTATGTCTATGAGGGTACTGCTCGACCGGCGTCCCGCAGAAGTGGTTTCGCCAGTGCAATTTGACATGTTTATCAAATCATTGACGTCACATTGACGCGTTTTTGAGGAATCGGACACGTTTCTGTGTGCTACCATAGATAGATGTATAACATCTCTGGCTAGGTGCTATATATATGACTATGTACGATAAATTTTCAATTACATGTAAATTAAATTTCCACTTCAATCTATTAAACATTAATGTACTTTTGTATAAAGTAGTTAGTATATATTTAAATGTCTTTCGTCGTTGTTTCACGGATTTTATTATAAAGAGCACATAAATAGACCGATGGTTAAAGCTACACGTGTATGAAATACTTGCCACTGGCAAACACCAATACTTTGATGATGATGAATTAAATTATCATATTTTCCTTTTTTTTTTTTTTTATTTAGAAACAAATTTCAACTTTGATTGATTATAATATTATATATACATGTAGTATCAGAAGTCCAGTCCATTAGTGATTACTGGACTTATGGTAGTATATAAAGTAATAAGTAAATTTTGATGTCATGCCATTCCCTTCCATACTTGTGCATTCTTTTTATTTTTACATAACACAGAAATGAGGAAAGTTTTAACATAAGATAATTTATTGTAGCCTAGACCTGTTGGTGACCTTCTGCTGTTGTTTTTTATTTGGTCGGGTTGTTGTCTCTTTGACACATTCCCCATATCCATTCTCAATTTTATTATTTATAAATTCATTACATTTTCTTTCCTCAGAATGATTAACAGCAATGGAGACAGGAGCAGACATGGGAATGTTCGATGTGAAAATTGAAGACCTATAAACAAAATGATGTATCTAGACAATATGGCACTCATCGGAAAAAAAACCAACATTTAATCATGAACCATTGAATCCTGAGTTTCGTACAAGTACCAAAACATTAAAGGTGGATGCTTATAATGAGCTCATATTAGAACTAAAGTGTCCTCTTGAATTACCACTGTACATGTAAAAAGACACATCATATCCGGGACTGAATTGAAGAAAAGAGCCAGGAAACTGACATTCAACAAAGCATTCCAAAGAAGAGATGGCATAGGGGGAGAGCAATGAAACATGATACATGCAAAATTAATTGTTTCTTTGATTGTTTTATTTATGAGCTTTAAAGGGTCATAAAATAACCAAGGGGCATGAAAATGACAGAGATTTTTGCCACAAACTTCACATGTTGGTATGACATTGAATGTTTTATTATATATTAAAAAATGGTTATGATAAATAAAAGAAATTCCAGTTATGATTAAAAATAAGGTAATCGAGACATTGTTTTGTGTTGATTATAATGCATTGCCTAACATAGTAACATATAACTGCATTAATTACAACATATTTTAAGCAATAGCAAAATACCAAAAAATGAACAGTATTGCAGATTCTAATCTTGTTTGATATATATATAAATTATGCGCTATTATACAATTGATACTGTAAAATATCAGCCTCGAACCACAGTGTGAATCTTCCTGATGTCGAGTGCGTATTATTTTTATAAACACTGAAAGACAGTCACAATCAAAATCAAGAAGTAAGCAAAGAATCACAAAACGAAAGGGCATTTACAACAACACATTGAAAAATACATATATATAAAAACAACACGAACTCCATTAAAAACCGGGAGTGAATTCAGGTGCTCCTAATGCGTATTTTTTTTATAAACACTGAAAGACAGTCACAACCAAAATCAAGAACTTGAAGAAGTAAGCAAAGAATCACAAAACAAAAGGGCATTTACAACAACACTTTGAAAGATACATAAAAGACAACACGAACTCCATTAAAAACCGGGAGTGAATTCAGGTGCTCCTAATGGGTAAATTCCGATAAACTGCCTATCTTGCTTCATTTCTGTTGTTTTCTCCTTCGCTTCAATAGTATTTCGATAGACGAGAGTAAGCTTGATAATTTTCCTTGGTCATGTTCACGTCGCTAAAAAAAAATCTGCGCAGCAGGGTGATATAGTCTAAGAGAAAAACGTAACCAGCTAAAAAGGATAATAATATTGTCACAGAATTATCAAACCTATATTTGGATACCAATTGTACTGAGATGCACATTGTAAAAACTTCTCTAATGATAAACACTTAATCAGAGATGTCTACAAAAGATACAAAATATGCCACAAATTATTATATAGCATACTATACATACCGAGTTTAAAAGTTTTCAGTTCCAAATATTTTTTGAAACAATACACATTCAAGTTAAAAAGATTAACAACACCAAATCTACTGAAACAGTACTGAAAATAACAATACCAAAATAGTACTGTCAACATCAGTACTGAAACAGTACTGACAAAATCAGTACTAAAACAGTACTGACAAAATTAGTACTGAAACAGTACTGTCAAAATCAGTACTGAAACAGTACTGTCAAAATCAGTACTAAAACAGTACTGTCAAAATCAGTACTGAAACAGTACTGTCAAAATCAGTACTAAAACAGTACTGTCAAAATCAGTACTGAAACAGTACTGACAAAATCAGTACTGATTTCATTGAAAGTATAACATTATAAGTTTTCAGTCTTTCCTAACAGTACTGATATGCACGAGGGTAGAAATGTACCAAAAAAGTATGGGTAAATTATTGGTAGTGTACTATACCACGCTGTTCACGACCATAATACGATTCCAGCACGCCCTTGCCGTCCTCATCACGCTCGTCTTACGACCTGACTACGTTCATACTCCGATTATCATTCTCTTTGTCATTTTCACATAAAATATATAAAAAAATATCCCTAGATTAAAATGTGTCTGTATGTAATTATCCCTTTGCGCTAACGGCTCAACCATGCTTCTCGTTTTTGTTTAGATTAGACCGTTGGTTTTCCTGTTTAAATTGTTTTGCACTAGTATTTTTTTTTTGGGTCCTTAAATAGCTTGCTGTTCGATGTGAGCCAAGGCTCCGTGTTGAAGGCCGTACCTTGGCCTTTAATGGTTTACTTTTATAAACTGTTACTTGGATGGAGAGTTGTCTCATTGGCACTCATACCACATCTTCCTTTATCTATTGACACATCTGTGTCATCTCTGCTATCGTTTACTAAAATATTGTCATTTGAGCTTTATGGACCAGCAATAGGTTGTAATTTAGGTTGTATTGGTCGGTCCGACATCTCTGCTTGATCAGGAATTGTTACTATCAGAGCTCCCTTTGCCTCTACATCAAGCTCTAACACCACGTCCACGTGTTCTAGTAGATTTTGGTGGCATGGCTGTATTGTTTCCGAGAAATTTAGGTATTAATCAGAAATAGAAGGAATGGAACTTATGATATGGAACACGATGTTGACGTTATTGCTGAGAACGTAGTAAGATCGCGATATGAACGTAGTATAATCGTGGTAAGAACGTGCTATAATCGCAGAAGAAGCGTGGTAGGATCATGTTGCAGTCTAAAACTCGTGGTACGGTCGTCGTGGGAACATGAAGAGCGTAGAAAGATCTTGATACGCGTAGTGAGGTCGCAGAATAAGCGCGGTGAAAACGTGGTATAATCGTAGAGGGATCGTTGTAGAAGCGTAATGAGGACGTAGTAACATCGTGAAAGCAACGAAAATTAACATTTTCATGCCGCTCATACCACGACCTCACCATGATCTGAATTTGTTTTAGATCGCGATGAGCGTGGTGGGATCGTGGTCTAGTTGGACTGGGGCTTAAAATTAAATACACCTTATCGCTATTTGTCCGCCATAAATGGACATCACACAGGTTCCCGTAAAATTTTGACGTCATAATATGAAATGTCAGACGCCACAATGGAAAAGTGATTGCATTATGACGTCAATAGTTCAAGCGGTAAAGATTCTCATGTCAGCCGGGAGTAGCGATAAGGTGTATTGTTGAGAGTAGACAAATATCGTATTGCACGAGATTTGATGGTGAATCTGTTTCTCTTGTGATTTTTATGCGATATACAGACATTTCCCCCTTCTTTCCGAACAACCTTCAAAAAGACGTGTTCTTTATATGTGACATCATCAAGCATGGTCGTCACCTCAATATTGTTGTTTGGTTGACCAAATCGGTACCGATTATCAGGTTACCTTTATATTGAAAGATGACTATCGGGTCAAACATCAACATCGATGAGTTCATTATAACATTGGTGATATGTCTAGGTCAACGTTATTTAGGTCGAGTTAAAGTTCTTGACGTCACACACCTGTGACTGATACAGATAAGTAGTCATTTTGATCAGTAAATTCTGACGAAAAAAATAACAGGAATTGAGCATCCTGATAGATCCACGAAGTACTTAAACGCCGCTGATTAAATTTTAAGTCATTCTTTCAGTTGTTTCTCAGAAAAGTTTGACGAAATCTTTTGTTTGGTGTAAAGAAGACAAACAGACGGACGGACGGACACGGTAATTGCAATACAGTAACAACTTTAAATACGGTGAATTAAAACATCAAGATACAAACAATCTTAAATAAACCCAACTTATTTCTAATTCTTCATCTACTTTAAAAAAAAAAATCACACCATATCTAAGCCCGTGAAAGTCATTATGGAGTTATACATGTTTATAAAATAAGAAAAAAGATGATGAAAAAACGTCAATGATCGATTTCGGTAAGTTATTCTTGCTTTTGATTTAAAGCAATCTAAATTATAAATCTTCACCCACAAAAACATGTTATAATATTGAAAAGTGAACGACCTCAGAGACACAGGTTGATTGATAGTCAATTATTACTCTTGACAATTATGCTTTTAACATTTATCATTTTACTAATATTTATGTGATAGTTTATTATAACTACTGTACAACTGTCGATTTCTCATTCCGATCTAGATTTATGGAGATGCCAGTCAAATACGACATAGTTAACTATCAGAATTTCGCAAAGTTATAAGTGTATAATTCTACCATTATAAAGAAGAGATATATAACTATCACAATTTCGCAAGGTTATAAATGTATAAATCTCCCGTTATAAAGGAGAGAGATAATTCAAGACAAGGGCAACACTAATAATGGCCTCGGTAACACTCCCGAGCATGGTTCGAACAACACTGCCATACACGTCCTTTAGTACTACTTGGAAATCGTCGTATGCATGCATGCCGTGACCTGAGCAAAACATACATACGTGATATACATGTATATGCATACCCTAATTAATTTCTGATCAATTTAGTATGTTTTCAGGGGATGATTTTCATAAAAAAAAGTACATGTTTGCATATTTACTATCATGATCAACCATATATATTCAAAATGACAGGTAGAAGAGGTCAAAACTGATAGATACAAATTAATAAATAAAAACAGTAGCATCATGGATACACAGGCTGAGTTGCGATATTTATGGTTTTATACGTACAAGAAATATTTTCAAATGCAACAAAAAGTAAAATCACAAAAATACTGAACTTAGAGGAAAATCAATTCGGAAAGTCCATAATCACATGGCAAAATCAAATAACAAAACGCATCAAAAACGAATGGACAAGAACTGTCATATTCCTGACTTGGTACAAATGTAGAAAATGGTGGATTAAACCTGGTTTTATAGCGCTAACCCTCTCACTTTGATGACCGTCTCATCAAATTCCGTTATATTTACATTGATGCGTTAACTAAACAGACACAATAAATAAAATAGTCAAAATATGGGTACATCAGTCATCATCGTATAACAATTTTAAAAGGAACAACATATTGTATCTTCCGACAATTTAAGTGAAATATATAGATTTAGACATTATGTTTATATTTCAATCTATCAAATACTAATTTAAATATGATTTGAAAAACCTAAATAACAATGGGATCTCGGTGCAGTATCCACCACAAACCAAACTTACTGTTGAAAACAAATTCACAACAAACCGAACTAACTGTTGAAACCAAATTTTGCCAAAGTTCTATTCTAGGAGAAGCTGTTGTTATCTTGGCTTTTATTCTATTGACCCTTTGTTCATTAGAAGCCTTGATCCCAATATGGTTCAAAATCAAACCAAGTTGCTAACAGTTGGACATATGTTATTATAGACATCATTCGAAAATAAAATGACGCAGCTCTTTTGATCTCAACCTTTGGCCCATAGACGCAATCATATTTGGGGTCTTCCTTTCATATTGGTCATTATCGAACTAACTTAACGTTTCGTAAAAGTTATACAATATTTTTCAAAATATAACATCTGAAAACCATTTTTTACTTAATTTTTGTCTTTCAATAGCTGATGTGACCTGAACTTTGACTTTAAACTGATTGCGGTCTTTACCTTTTCCCGTGGCACCATCTTGTCAAGTTTGGTTTAGAAATTCCGTATGGCATGACACATTTTGTCCAGACGCCATTAATTATTTGAAACCTAAACATGCAAAAATCTAGATGTCCCAAATAAAACGGCATCATTTCTACAGAGGACAGAATGTTGACTTCCTTAAAGACGCTTACAGTGCAATTAGATAAAATAAATGAATAAATCGCCAACTGCATAATGACATGCATACCTGAGCTATTTTGAAATTCAGTGAAATGAAAGTTTATTACCAGTTAAAGTCATATTCCGAACATTTTCACTTAGACACATTTGAAACGTGCTACATTCGTAGTCTTTTTGTTCGCGAGACAAATGATTCATACAGAGAGAAATTTTACAAAAAAATGAGAGAAAATTACGAATAATATCCGTGATCTAACAGTCGATTAGTGTATCTAACACTGAAACAAAGATGTTCTGTGAAAATGACGCATCATTATTGTTGATAATGTTTGTAAAAGTGCACCAGGACCAGTGATGACAACAACATTTTAAAAGTACATGTAATCAATAAGGCAAAAACGTGCGTTTTCTATCGAACAAAGTTAAGTTGATGTATTTTTGATGTTTTAAGAAACCAAAGATTATAGTTCCCCATATAGTAAATTATTTTCAAAGCGCAGAACATTTCATTAAAATTTTTTGTTTTGTTTTTAAGACGGATATATTACATAAACATAATGAAAAAGAATGACTCGATGATGTGGGCATTAATTTCATAACAAAAGTCCATTCGTGCATATACAAAAAAGGATTCACCCCTTTTAGTGTTTAACCAAATATCTAATATACACCCTGCCCATTGGACCTATAAGTCACTTAAAAAACCTAAATCTTTAAATCATAGTAGAGTCCTGAAATTCAATTATTTACATAAATTCATTGACTGCGTTTGTAAATGCTTGTAAAATATATTTATCTGTTCTTCTTGGAAAATAAATTAAAAATTGTATTAATTGTTCACAGTGTGATAGTGATAAAAATGTTTCTTAGCTTGGTATGGTTGAGTAAAATTCATTTTGAAGTTCATTACATGTATAAAAATCACAGTTAATAAGAAAATGATTTTCACTTTAAATTTCATTTTTGCTACACATTTTACAAATTCTGCTGACCTCAGGTTCGCCACCAAATCGTCCTGTTTCAATTCTTAGAGGTAGAATGCCGCATCAAAATTGAGCCAACATCGACCGTTCGTTGCGTTGCGAGTTAAGGTTCACGTATGTTCTGCAGAGAAAAAACATTTTTGAAAGTTTTGTATGTTCGCAGTTTTGAATATTTATCTAAGTTTTTTTTAACCAATCAAGACTATGCTGTTCAAGTAGTGCTGATTTTGCGTTATTTATATCACAACTCTTCCAACTCTGAAAAGTTTCCATAACTCCAATGTTTGTCATTATAGTTTTTTTATTTCTGCCGACCAGTTGTTTGAGCATATGTTATAGTCCCATTGAAAGATACGTTTGCAAACCCTTGAATTAACCATTTTCAACAGGTTATTGAAATATAATTATATTTTTTTATATTTTGTTATATGTCTATATGCCTATAAGCTGTATTGCTTTTTGAAATAAAGTATTGACATTATTATTATATAAATTGACAACTGAAAAGGTTCATAGGCTTAATATATGCTGCTGGGTATAAAAAGATTTTGTTTATATTAAATTAAAATAGCACTGTACGTGCAAGGTACCACGTGTATGACTAAATGCAAGCTCTTGTGTAACGTGACCATTTTTTGTAGACATGCACAAACAGAATTTTCAAAGTCATATAAGACCCTGAAGCTGTATGTCAATGCTTGAAAAAGCGGTTGATAACGAAGTGATACCATCTACCCACAAGCTACCAGTACATTCGTTTGACAATGACTCAAGTTAATATTAAACAACGTAAAAACCACAGTTTTCATAACATTAACCTTTTGGGCTTTTATTTACACCTAATATCATACAATCTTAGTGCGGACGATGTTAACATATTTGAGTTTTATTATAGATTATTGTAACCGCAACTGCACACTAAAAGTTACCGATAAAACGTGTCTGGCTATTTGTAGTCTGCCACCATCAGCACTTTGATCACGGCTCTGCCTTCCAACCATCTTGTTTGGATAAATGAAATCGGACATTGTTAAATTCTGTCCGTTTCCATTTCTCTTTTTTTTTTATTGCTACGTTTTTTAAACTTGCTACAAAAATGTACGTTTTATTTTTTGAGGTCTTATTCAAATTTTGTTGTTGATGCTTTTTTTTCAAACTCTGTTGTAAGACATTTTAAATACATGTTAGTAGTAAGAGTAGGTCAGTCATTGACACATTAAAGTTTATGTATCAGCATCTGAGGTCATGACCTTATGCAGTTTTATACTATAATGTCCATTAGTGTACTAGCAGTGCAGGTGGGAAGTGTATTTCACTGACAGCCGATTAATACTTTTTTAACTTCAGAGAGAAGAGTTCCCATGTGATCGTACTAAAATGCTTGTTCAGGGAAATGTTAACGAAACGAATGAAGAAAATTTCCCTATTATTAATGACAGAAAAAATATTATGTCGCCATTATATTTATAACTTCATACTACGATTATAAACGCTGTAAGATCGAACACCGCAGGCTTAAAAATATTTGTATGTAGCGTTTGTAACAACACAATTTCTGAACAACTCGTTATGTCATATTTTACATACTTTATTATTTTTGTACACGGTTAATTTATTATAAATGTAATAATTGTGCACACATTAAAAACGTCTTCTCTCATTTCTTTTTTTATGATTCATCTAAAATATTTAAAAAAATTAAATTTAAAAAAGGTATATGTATGACAACTTCACCATTGTTAAATGAAAGCGGTTGGAGTTTGAAGTTTATAGTCATATATCTTTACCTATATTTTCAAATCACATTGGCGTTAGGACAATTTATAAAGTAGACAAAAAGTTTACAAAAAATTATGATATATGAAAAAAAAGTCCAAAGGAATGAACTGGATCCTCAAAGTAAAATTATAGATTGTATTCCATTTCTCCAGCACTTAAAAAAGACACAATTTACAATATGTCAAAACTTAATAAAGTTGCTAAATAACTTCAAGGATGTTACATAGGAGCATTTATGAATTATTGATTTTAAAATATTAAAAATTTTCACATGACAAATGCCATCGTGTAATGGTTTTACAGTAAGTAACTGTGGGTTTAACACAGACAAAAGAATTATTGATACGAAAAAAAACACGCTATCATCATTTCGTTTTTTTCTCGGTAAATTCCAGTCTACTGGAAAAAGATATTCAGCAATATTCCAATCATTGTCTTTCCTTTAAACCGATTCACCACGGTATGCTGTCGTGATTTTCTTTTTTGTTTTGTTATTACAGTGTACATGTATTATGGTCCCGTTTTATTTTTTTATCCGGTTATTAGATATATTAATAAAAGATCGATTGTAAAGTATACTTTTTGTACGATGTTGCGATTTTTAAATCAACCACCGTATTGTATATGCAATAAATTAATACATCTCAAAGAACAACTAGACGTAAATCAATTAAAATTCTATTAAAACTGAAAACCAAAAATAAATTTCAAACATGAATCAAAAGCAGACAAAAAATAAGACATACATGTACATGCAAATAACTGACAGTAAATCATATTCATAATTGCACCACTCATGTAAAAAACAAATCACTTACCAAAATGGTCTTTTGTTTCAACTTGTCAAATTCCTGAAAATTTAAAAATCCGAAAAAGTACTCGACAACTGGTGATTAATCAAACAAAATTAGAAATAAAATCCATTTTGAAATTCCAACCGCAAATGCTCGTAGCCGATCTGTCCAAACCGCAAATTATGTGGCGACCATCCGCTAGAACATATCGGCAGAAATATAATTTTCTGTAATATTCACACTTCAATTGTTTGCTCATTGATGCATGTCACGACAATTTACTGATAATAAAACGGTTATGTGATTATTATGCTAATAAAGCAATCTTAGTGCCTTTGGTAGTAGACATTAAACTAGTCATTGACCCACATTTGTCTGACAAATGGGACGTTATTTCAAAATGCGATATCTTTTTTTTCTGTACTGTAAAATTTAAAGTTATAGTTCCTGGTGTTGTATGGCTTTTGCTTGATGTTGGTTACCTGAAAAAAATACGTTGATTTGGGATATGTTTAACATTTAACACTATAAGGTATGGGGGAAAATCTGGATTCAGAATATTTTTTATTTTGTCATCTGCTTGACCACAATATTATTTTTTTTTCATCAAATTGGTGATCAGAACATTTTGTTTAGGAAAAAAACCATACCCCTTTGAAATTACATGTAATAGGTTGTTCTCTTCTTACAATACTGCAGTCTATGGAACGCAAAACGGGGTATTCGTCGTTTGAACACACTTTTTTTACATGTTTTATAGAATCTGAAACTCTTTGCATGGTTTAATTTTGTACAAATGAATTGACGTGTTTGATTTACTTAAATAGAAATTATCATTGTTAGTATATCTTACAGACAGTGACGAATAGATTCCCTATACCGACCGTGCAAGGGCTGTATAGCAAGTCAAGATCGTGAAAAACTTCCATTTGTTGAATAGTCCCTAGTGTGGATAGTGTGTTACATGTACGTGCACACATTGCTTGGGTCATTAATTTTATGCTGAGTTCACACGTCATTTCTATTCGATTTGCATTAACTAATTCGAATTAGTTTAATTCGCATTCGAAACGTTGTACGTTCTGACGTCAATTCTAATTCAAATAACGATGCGCGTCAAATTCGTATCACTGTCCTAACGACGTTAACTTTTAATTCGTATTAACAAAAACGTATTTCTAATGCGAATTGGATAATTCGAATTAGCTAATTCGAATCAATTCGAATTAAAAAAAGAAGAGTGTGTGAACGCGATTAGCGAATTCGATTCGCATTCGATTCGAATTCAATTAAATGTACGTGTGAACGAGGCATTAAAGTAAAGTAGTGATTTATTTCAGCTGAAAAAGGTTTAAAATTAGCATTTCGGAAGCTGTCAAAAGATTTCAAGACCCCCTTAAAATAAAACTGTCCATATCATGAGTTAGAACTGATGCAATTTTCTATAATTTTGATATACTAGCATAGCATAAAGCATAAAAGATATATATGTATAACCTACTTTTAATTAAATAAATCTTTTATGCTTTATGTACATGTATGTTAAAAAATAAAATCGTCTGAGGACTGAACTGTCGTTAAAAGTATACGTATTGCATCATACATGTACTAGCTATATAAGTAACTCAAAATATTATTTTGAAATAATCTGACACAAAATCTAAATTATGTAAATAAAGATTTACAAAAAAATGTTGTTACATTTATTTTTACAACCACGTTATTATAGGTAACATTGTACCACATCTACCTGGTTTTATATAGGTGAATTATATCTGAAAATGTATATGAAATCTTTCCTTTTAACATATTAGGGAATTCCAAACCAAAAGTATCGATATCATAGCGGATTCCGAGTGTAAATGTGCTCATTTAAATCATCCTGCAATGCGACTGTCGATTATTCGCTATAGAGAAAACGCAGACTGTTCCTCTTAATCATTAACTATCAAAGGGTGGTGGTGGTTGGGGGGGAGGGGGGGGGGGCTTAGCCACACCTAAATATTACAGCAATGTACATTGTAACACCTGACAACATCAGCAATACATACATGTAAGAATATATCAAATGCTACTTTAAATTTACCTTTCTTTTTTAAAAAGAGGCCAATGTTAAATGTAGAAAAAATCTAGAAAGAATCATTTCTACAAAAAAAATTATATCTAAAAACAAATAAGTTTTGTTATTTATTATGTATACAACCTATTTATAAAGGTATTTTTGAATTATAGATTTTTTTAGAACTCTTGAATTATCGCACGCATTTTGCGGACGAGCTTTTAAATTTTTCATTATATTTGATCAGTTGTTAATTAAAAAAACATCCAGCGGCAAATATTTTACACAGTGAACTCAAACAGCAATCTTTTCAGAAAATCTGTATCTTTTTCACGGTTATAAGGGGCTTATAAGACAATACGCAGGAGTTTGAATTCAATAGTAATACAGATTACCAATTCAAAGGAACCCCTCCCCCTTTTTACACACACACACACACACACACACAATTGTTTCCATCTCTGACGGAAAGAGTGTGAATTTCGATATTCTTTTGAAATACACATTCTACTAATGTAATAAATATGTTGTCAATAAAAACATAAATCAACATTATAGTGTCGTAATAACACTTGTTCTAATCAGAGTTTTTTGCTTTACCAAGAATGAATGAATTGTCAATTCCTTAAAAAAAATCATGTATCTTCGTTAAAGTCGTACTAAGTTATTCAAGCTGTTTATATATTTAGAACGATGAACACTAGCTGTCTTATTGACAATTTTACCACATCTTATCATTATTTTTTATACTAGTGTAAATTTTAAAGGACAAAAAGCCAAATGATTTTTAGACTATTGCGCGAGAAGAGGTACATGTACTTAGAGCATAAGTACTCTTAACAGATCTTTTTGTTTTATTTTGTATCCATATTTGAATCATACCTCCCTTTTTGTATATATTTTCACAGTAACTCTGAAAAATGTTCATTATTCTTGTCCAAAGTAAGAAATCTCGTTTGATAAATCCTAATGATTTTCTTTAGTAATTTGGAAAATTATATATTTTTTATGACAGGTTTTTTACTGTTCTGTTCAGTTTATTATATAAGACTCGGGACGATTCAGAGCTTTCACGTATTGAACAACGTATGGACACCTGTACGTTGTTGAAGACTGTATCTTGCCCTCTAGATGTCCTTTGCATATATTTGTCCGTCATTGTTTGGTTTGATTGACTTATTCATCGCATCTTTTTTTATCACAGTTAAAAATTTAAAAAGGATTTTCTGGAGAATTTGGCATACCCAGCAATAAAACGCTTTTGTTTGGAGACTTGAGATGTAGCATGGGTATTTATTAGTTATGTAGAGTAAAAGACAATCAATTTCGTCAAAAGTTGAAATTTTAAACGACTTTGACAATTAGGAATGTTTCAACCCAAACATTTGAAAACCACTGGTATATAAATAAATGTAAAATGTACACTAAAAAAATGTAAAAAAACACAGCGTTCGGTATTTTTTTTAGGGAACAATAACATATCTGTAGTTTTGGGTCTCACCCGACGGGGAAATAACAAATTTGTCGTTTTGGATTTTATCAGAGGGGACAATGACGGTTCCGAGAATGACATATCTGTCATGAAGATAAATCAAGTGTTTTTGTGCTGACTCCCGGATTGTTGTGCGTATCCGCACTGTTTGGTTTTTTATTAGTCGATATGTATTGATTTTTTATTTCCGCCAAATGTGTTTCAAAAGTTTCACTACAGAAAATTCATTTTATTTCCTTTATAATGGTGCTGATACCACAGAGTAAGTTTTTATTACTTGTATTATGAACTTTGCTGATCACCGGATAAGTGATCTTTCTGTAATTTTTGTATTTTTTGTGTGAAGTGGTGAATTGTGTGCATTTTGACCGGTATTTGTTTACATCCTTGTAACTCCCGTTAACTGCTTATTTTGAGTATTCATGTATAAGTTAAGATAATTAAACTATCTGGTCTAACTTTGCCCATTAAATTTTCGATTTTAAATCTGCATTACTCAGTTTGTTTGAAGAAACTATTTCTATGGAACGCCATTTGTGTCATTTAATGAACGTACAGTTTTTTACATTTTTTACTTCACATTGATTAGAATAGATTTATATCATAAATGTTTGTGTGTATGAAGATATCTTTTGTTTGTAAGGTTTTATAAATGTTTATCTACATGTAGGTAACTGTTGGATCATTCACATGCAGTTTTCTATGGTTTACAAGTTATGGCTATCAGTTAGTGACATAATTGTACTTTTTAGGTAACACTTTGCCATTGTTTTGCAAACATGGTAATTTGTTTTATTTTGTATCTTTTCAGTTTTGTACCCTCCCCGGAGGTTCTGTGTATGAATAAAGACATAATTTACGATATTGGATTTGTCTTCCTTAAGACTGCACAGTACAAAATCTGCGACAATCAGCTAGACAACCAGTCATGAGTTCAGATCCAGGATCTTTAATGGCTTTTCAACGAGAAAGGAAATTGAACCCAAAAGGCCAAGAACAATACACATTACAGACAGAAAATTATTTAGACAAACTACGGAAACTTAAGCGGGACATCGATTCATATATATTCAGCATAGATGTTAACCACTTGCCTGATCAACAACAAGTGAGGCAAATTCGTCAGGATGTTATAGACAGATTTTACGCCTTCACACAGGAATCTACTCGCTTCATATTGTTTCTTCAAGGTACACGCACTAAAGAGAGCAATCAGGAAGAGTCTGGTCACCGTCTTATAGTGCAATCATTGAAAAGTAAAGTGGACAATTTCATTGCTATTATTGACGAACATTTACATAATCCAAATGTTAGCAAAAAAGAAAAGAAAAATAGTGTTAAGTCGAATCCTCAATTAGCATCAGCTATGAAGTTAGCGAAGCAAGCCAGTGTGAAATCTAGTCCAACAGTCAAAAAAGAAAGAAAAAGTAGTGTCAAGTCTCATCGTGTTTCGAAGAAGTCTGATTTAGATTATCATAGTACTAAAACAAGGCGAAGTTCACTAGAATCTTTCACTTCACATGCATCGGAAATGCTTGTAAAGGAACAAGTAAAGTTAGAAGCTGCAAAGGTGCGGTTAAAATATACTGAACAAGAGCAAGAGCTAACACGTCAAAAAGCTGCTCTCGATGCAAACTTGGAAAAGCTTGTAAGGGAACGTGAGGTTGATGAAGCAGAGTCAAAGGTTCGAACTATTCAGGAGGCATTGCAAGGTAGTGGCGAGGACAGTTCAACAGAGAATTCTGATGTCAATGATGATTTTGTGTTGGATAGAACTGAACAATTTGTAATTCAAGATTCTTATGAACGTTTAAGTAGAAAAGATAAAATACTTGATACTGACAGCAAACTCAATGACGTGACAATTATTCAAACAGTTGCTGACGTGCATGCAACTCACGATGATTGTAACAACAACAAAGTCAACAAAATTGTTCAAGATATCAAACCTGTTCAAACTGTCAATGTTGTCAAGTCAGGTCAAATGATGAAAACCGGACCAGAGCTAACTAAGAAGAACGTTCAAAATGTGCATTATGGTAAAATTATCGACACTGTGCAAAAAACAAATCACGACAAGACTTTGAATGCAGAAGCACCTGTCTTCATTCCGTCTACAAAAGAAGTAAACATGTGTGATGAATTTTCACGATTTATGGTTAGAAAGGAACTCGTGTTTTCACGTCTGACAAAGTATGACGATCAACCTGATATGTACATTGCATGGAAATCAATGTTCGAAAACATAGCCCATGAGTTGAGGCTTACAGCAGCAGAGGAAGTGGACCTCTTAGTGAAATGGCTTGGACCGACATCGTCCAAACAAGCTCTTAGAATTCGCTCTGCTAATGCTGACAATCCAGAGAAATGTCGCGATCGTATATGGGAAAGACTTGAGGATCGATTTGGTCGACCAGAAATGGTGGAAGATACCATCAAACGTAAAATTGCATCATTTACTAAAATAACAACTAAGGACTACCGACCACTATTCGACCTGTCAGATATTGTAGAGGAGATAAGTTCTATCATGGATAGTGTACGTTATCATTCAGTATTTTCACACTTCAACTCATCGTCAGGAGTCAATCAAATTGTGTTAAAACTTCCTTATAACTTACAAGAAAAATGGACTCAGGAAGCTAGCAGATATAAAACGAGGAATGATGTCATATATCCTCCATTCAGTGTTTTTGCCAACTTCATCGCCAACATGGCAAAACTTAGGAATGATCCTAGTTTTAAATATGAGTCTTCTGCAGAACCGAACAGTCAGCAGAGGCCCCGTAAAACTGGTGACTCTCCAGTTCACGTGTCTACCAGGATAACGCAATCGGAGGACCTTCATAATGGTCCAAAAATTAACTCTTCATCTCATCAAAATCCGGAGAGTCACCTAGTTGATTCATTATCTTGTCCAATTCATGGAACAAGCCATACCCTAAACATGTGTCGTGGATTCCGTTTGAAACCAATTTCTGAGAGAAAAGACTTTCTAAAGAAAAATGGACTTTGCTACCGGTGTTGTGGACCAAAAAAGCATTTGAGCAAAAATTGTACAGAAACCGTAAAATGTATCATATGCAAAAGCAATCGACACCCATCAGCATTACACATTGACGTGTCAAAGTCTCATGATTCTTCAGATACCGGTAAGTCCCACGGAGGGGAGGAAACTGTGGAAAATAGATGTACTCAGGTATGCGGAACGAACATTGGAACAAGTAAATCTTGTGCTAAAATCATACTTGTTAATGTCTTCCCAAAAGACAACCCGACCAATGTACGACAGGTTTACTGTTTAATAGACGATCAAAGTAATAGGTCACTTGCCACTGCGAAATTCTTCGATGAGTTTGAAGAAAACGGTAAAAACTCAGAATATGTGTTATCGACTTGCTCTGGTCAATTTACTGCCTCAGGTCGTCGAGCTAAGAACTATATCGTTGAGAGTTTCAACCATGAAAATCAATTGTTACTCCCTGAAATCATAGAATGTCAAGAGATACCGAACAACAGGCACGAAATACCGTCACAAGAGTTAGCTAGAAAATTTGATCATTTGAAAGATATTGCTCAGTTTATACAGCCAATTCAGTCCGACGTTAGCATAGAACTTTTGATCGGCAGAGATTTAATATCTTCGCATTATGTGTTAGATCATCGCATTGGGAAAGATGGACTTCCGTATGCGCAAAAACTCCCACTAGGATGGGTGATACTTGGAGAAACATGCCTTGGTAAAGTGCATTACCCTGACATCGTCCATGTCCACAAGACACACGTATTAGAAGATGGAAGAGCTACATTCTTTAAGCCTTGTGAGTATGAGTTGAAATTGAAATCAGATGTCATATTTACGAAGACGCCGTATGATGAAAACATTGGCTTAGCAGTTGAGGACAAGGATTTTCTTGACATTATGGATGCTAATTTTGAACAAGATAAAAACGGTCAATGGACAGTTCCGCTGCCCTTTAAGGTTAACAGACAACCTTTACAGAGCAATCATGGTCTTGCACTCAAACGAGCCAAATCATTTGACTATTCTCTCTCAAAAGATGAAAGAAAAGCAAAGCACGTGACCGACTTCATGCAAAGGATGATAGATAACAATCATGCTGAGGAGGCACCTACTCTTAAAAGTGGAAAAGAACACTAGTATTTACCAATATTTGGGATATATCACCCACGTAAGCCTGATAGCATCCGCCTTGTATTTGATAGTAGTGCGAAATTTGAGAACCAGTCGCTCAATGATGTGTTATTGAAAGGTCCTGATCTTACCAATAAATTATTGGGAATTTTACTCAACTTCAGGAAGGAAACGATTGCAATTACATGTGATGTCGAACAGATGTTTTACAATTTTAAAGTCCGTGAAGACCATAGAGACTTTTTACGATTCTTGTGGCATAAACAGAATGATTTGTCAAAACCACTTACTGATTTTAGAATGAATGTGCATGTATTTGGGAACCGCCCATCTCCTGCCATAGCAACCTACGGCTTCCGTAAAACTGTCGAAAATGAAGATCAGGATGTAAGAGATTTTGTAAACGATCATTTCTATGTAGATGATGGACTGATATCATGTCAAAATATTAGTGAAGCTGTTAGTCTTATCAAGCGAACTCAGTCAGCTTTATGGGATCGTGGAAAGATGCGTCTCCACAAAATCACGTCAAATAGCACAGAACTTCTCGAACAATTTGACTCAGGCGACCTAGCGAAAGGTTTGAAGGATTTAGATTTAAGTTCAGATGAACTTCCGACTCAGCGCAGCTTAGGTGTGTCATGGGATATAGGAACTGACGAGATAACATTTCAAATATCCCCAGATGTGAAACCATTTACTCGACGTGGAGCACTGTCCACTATTAATAGCATTTACGACCCGGTTGGCTTTGCAGCCCCTGTGATAATTCGTGGAAAGTTGTTACTACGAGAGATGATAGGATCTAGTGTAGTTAACTGGGACGACATTCTGTCAGATTCGTATCTGGAACAGTGGGAAGCATGGGTAACTTCACTCAAAGGTCTTGAAACTTTGCGAATACCTCGTATGTATACCACAGTGTCATTTGCCACAGCAACTTTGCGTGAGATACATATTTTTTCTGATGCCTCGAAAGAAGCAATTGGTGCAGTAGCGTACCTAAAACTTAGTGATGGGAATTCTACTGAGATAAGTTTTGTAATGGGCAAAGCAAAGGTTGCACCATCCACAGGGCACACTATACCCCGTTTAGAATTGTGCGGCGCTGTACTTGCAGTAGAAATGACTGACATCATCAAAGAACACCTGAAAATAGAAACTGAAAACATGTATTTTTATACGGATAGTCAAGTTGTCCTTGGCTATATCAACAACAAAAGTCGTCGGTTTTACGTCTATGTCTGTAATAGGATAAGTAGAATCCGTGCTTCAAGCGACCCAGGACAGTGGCGTTATGTGTCTAGTGAAATGAATCCAGCTGATATCGCAACAAGAAGCGTACAGGCAGCAACTCTTCGGAATACTACATGGTTTCGCGGACCATCATTTCTTCTACAAGAAATTGACCTTACTTCGAAAACAGATCATAATTTAGTTGATCCTGAATTGGATCGAGAGGTCAGACCTGAAATAAAAACTCTCAAAACTACGTCTGTAGAAAGTAAGCCATTAGAATCAGTCTCTTCACGATTTGACAGATACTCTGAGTGGAGAAAACTCGTGTCAGCGATCAATTGTCTTAGGAGCAAAATTAAACATTACAAATCAGTAAAGACATTAAAGTCTAATACCATGAATGTTGTAGAACAACTACTGGAAACCGAACGTTTCATTGTCAAGGAAGTTCAAAAAGAAGGATTTCAAGAGGATATAGATTCTTTGATGGGATGCAACAAACGTCTCCCAAGAAATAGTTCACTTCTACCCTTAAACCCGTTTCTCGATTCAAATGGACTTCTTAGAGTAGGAGGACGTATCAAACATAGCGAGCTAAATGACTTATTTAAACAACCTATTATTATTCCAAAAGGACATCATATTGCAATTCTACTCATATGCCACTATCATGTAAGGGTTGCGCATCAAGGTAGATCGTTTACAGAAGCAGCGATTAGAAATGCAGGCTATTGGATTGTTGGTGTTAAACGTCTTATAAATTCAGTCATACAGAAGTGTGTGCAGTGTAAGAAATTACGAGGAAAACTTTGTACTCAGCAGATGGCTGATTTGCCGAAAGACAGGTTAACTCCAAGTCCCCCCTTTTCGTATGTAGGGGTTGATGCATTTGGCCCATGGCCAGTTACGTTTCGTCGTACACGAGGTGGTGTATCCCAATCAAAACGTTGGGCTCTGTTATTTGCTTGTCTGGTTACTAGAGCTATTCATCTGGAAGTTATTGAGGAACTGAGCAGCTCTTCGTTCATAAATGCTTGGCGTCGATTCATCGCACTTAGAGGACCAGTTCGACAAGTGAGATCCGATAGAGGTACAAACTTTGTGGGGGCAACTCAGGATCTTTCGATGATTGCTCAATTTGTTGAAGACCGTAATGTTCAGAACTTTTTAAACGACAATCGAATTACATGGCAGTTTAACCCGCCCCATGCCTCTCATTTCGGTGGAGCATGGGAACGACTTATCGGAGTGTCTAGGAGAATATTGGACTCATTGCTGTTAGAAAACCGTTTGAAAGACTTGACTCATGAGATGTTGACCACCTTTTTAGCAGAAGTTACTGCAATTGTCAACAACCGACCATTGACATGTGTATCGTATGACTCTGAGTCATCACTCCGTCTCTTCTGCTCACTCAAAAAACAGCAGACGACACTTGTCCATTTCCCGATTTTGAGAAAAAAGACTCTATAAGACATCATTGGAAGTATGTGCAATTTCTCGCTCAACAATTCTGGGCAAAGTGGCGACAGGAATATTTACATTCATTGCAAGTACGACCTAAATGGCAAACGGAAGAACAAAATGTTAAAGTTGGAACAGTAGTACTCATGAAAGACAATAATTGTGCAAGAAATTACTGGCCAACTGGTATCGTTGAAAGAGTTTTCCCCAGTGAGGATGGAAAAATTCGTAAAGTTGAACTTAGAATCATTCGTGATGGTCAACCAGTGACTTATGTGAGACCAATATCTCAAATCGTTTTGCTTGTTGAGCCTGAATAAACACTGTAATCTTGATAACATTATTGATAATGTACATGGGTTTATCAACAGATAATACTGTGTGAACTTAAGAAGTTTTCATTTATTGTGTATATATGAATTGAACTTGATTATGTATGTAGTGATTTCTTATGAAATCAGGAGGGGAGTGTGCTGACTCCCGGATTGTTGTGCGTATCCGCACTGTTTGGTTTTTTATTAGTCGATATGTATTGATTTTTTATTTCCGCCAAATGTGTTTCAAAAGTTTCACTACAGAAAATTCATTTTATTTCCTTTATAATGGTGCTGATACCACAGAGTAAGTTTTTATTACTTGTATTATGAACTTTGCTGATCACCGGATAAGTGATCTTTCTGTAATTTTTGTATTTTTTGTGTGAAGTGGTGAATTGTGTGCATTTTGACCGGTATTTGTTTACATCCTTGTAACTCCCGTTAACTGCTTATTTTGAGTATTCATGTATAAGTTAAGATAATTAAACTATCTGGTCTAACTTTGCCCATTAAATTTTCGATTTTAAATCTGCATTACTCAGTTTGTTTGAAGAAACTATTTCTATGGAACGCCATTTGTGTCATTTAATGAACGTACAGTTTTTTACATTTTTTACTTCACATTGATTAGAATAGATTTATATCATAAATGTTTGTGTGTATGAAGATATCTTTTGTTTGTAAGGTTTTATAAATGTTTATCTACATGTAGGTAACTGTTGGATCATTCACATGCAGTTTTCTATGGTTTACAAGTTATGGCTATCAGTTAGTGACATAATTGTACTTTTTAGGTAACACTTTGCCATTGTTTTGCAAACATGGTAATTTGTTTTATTTTGTATCTTTTCAGTTTTGTACCCTCCCCGGAGGTTCTGTGTATGAATAAAGACATAATTTACGATATTGGATTTGTCTTCCTTAAGACTGCACAGTTTTGGCAACATTTTTTCTTCTTTCTAAAAGCTGTTACGGCTATAACGCAAATGTACAACGAATCATAATGATTGTTAATAACAAAAAAATAATTCTGATTGGAATCAACGCCATCACAGCATCCTTGGTGATTCAGATTTCTTACGAAGTTGGTAACGCAAAATGATTAACCTCTTTATTTTTTTTTTTTTATTTTTTTGCGTTTTCACTCTATGGAATATAAATCAAAATGTCAAAAACTCAAAATGGCCTCATCCGGCCACCACAGATACTGTATGATGTCCTAAGGTCAAGGACAGATATATTTGATTTTACGTTGTACAAACACAATAATAACATTCATATGCACAAACTTCATCACTGCCTTTCTTTTTTTAAATGATTGATTCAATAAACATGATACATGTTGACCGCAAAATGTCAAAATCTTCTTATGCGTGTACTCATTTATATAATGTATTGCGCTCAATTGTATAACTGGTTAATCTATACTACTAAAGACCGATTTCATTGATCCGCAACTCCTCTGAAACCATACAAAGTCGGATTACAGGCTTCTGATTTGGGACGGACACTTATATGGTGTGGAGAGATACCACATGTTTGCAAGCGATTACACCTCTCTCTTACCTTGTACAGTGGTGTTACAGCACACAATTATAACAAAACGCAAATATCAGTTGGAAAGGGTTTGGTTCACCAGTTCGCACATAACCACTAACAAAAAGACCCAGTGTACCGACTAAGGAGTACTCGAAGTTACTGAAAGCTAGTCCAAATCTTGGTAAATATAATGAACAAGTTATATAGGTTTCCAAGTTAGATTTGGACTAGCTTTCAGTAACTTAGATACTACATATTTAAGCCTATTCGTTTTGGGAGGCTTAAATATGTAGTTTCTGTTGCAATTGCCATACCGTTGTCAAATTTGAAATATTATACCAACTTTGGTCGGTTAGGGCATTTTTGATTTTTGTTGTTGTTGAGGACTGCCCCCCATGCAGATATAACATCTCAACTGTCACAACCTTTGGAAATTTAGAGTTGTGCCAGTGCACATCGCAAATAACTATTTTTATTTGGCATATCTTTGTAATCTGTGCGCCGTGTTTGGAAATTTTAAAATTGTACCAGCGTCTGTGGTGTATAAACATTCAAGGTTTTGATAGTGTCTCAATTTGAATATATATTGACATGATTCATTTGACATCGTGCTATTACCGGAGAAGGATATCTGTTATCCGAAATATCTAAATTTAAATATTTGTTCATTTTATAGTTATTTAATGGTGATGTTGTACCCTTTTTGACTTGTTATATATATTCATTCTTTAGATACATATAAAAATTATGTATGATACCAAATGGAAAATTTGCTTTTAATGATTAGTTATTTGTCACATATGACACAGTTTTCTACTTTTAATTAAGATGAAATTCATTTCGTTTTGTATTGTAATAATAACAATAACAGAAAAGTTTATTTTGATTTTTTATGAAAGAGAATGTATGCACATTACAAATTTAAATTTAATTATATACTCAAGCCAAGATCCAATATTCAGGTAAATAAGCTAGGATTCTATAGAAATGAGGACAGGGAGCTCTTGAAATATTTACTTTTATAATCAATTTATTATTATTTATATTAATGATCTTGTAGTTATTGTTTTTTTTTTATATATATTTTGTTATGTTATGTCACATAATATAAATATGTAGTGTTATGGCAGTACAGATTTGAATTAAAAAAAATATTATATGCTAACATAAAACAAACAGTAGACACATTCATTTCTATTAAAATAAAAATGTTACCCAATTCTGTCAAAGATATTTTTCATTTGTTGATGAATTACAAAAGACAGTTTCATATTCATTCAAGATTAATTCCTCACCGACATGATTTATTCCGCGGTTTCATACTAAGACAAACAAGAAACAGATTTCTTTCCAAATATAATTTGTGAGAACAATTTTAGACTAGTTCAAAAACCGAGTTTTTAACAAAAGAATTATTTTTATCACTTCATGCTTCAAGTTTTCACAATAACATATATATAGTAGGGAAAGTTGATAAACAAATGATAAAATACGAAAAAAACATAAAACATGCATGTTGTTGTCTCTTTGACACAGTCCCCATTTCCATTCTCAATTTTATGATTAAGGTAACAAATGACAAAAAATATGTTAATATATTATAATTGTTACTGATATCACAATTTTGCAAACAATTGCCACTTGTGGATGACAATTTAGCGATCATCACTGTTAAATAATATTTTAAATTTATTTATATTTTGGTATAAATATTTATAAGAAAGGTAAAACATATTTTTCTCTCGGAGGCAAAAACCAAACAAAAACATTAAAAATGTAATGGAATTCATTCCCAATTTGTTCTGAATTACCTAGGTTACAATCCTATCATCACCAGTCACTCCCAACAAACGTCCACTTTTTGATTTGAATTTCATGATTCAAACAGCTAAAAAGACAAAACGCTGTTCACAACTCAACTCATAATACTGAAAAAAAATATATTAGTCCATACCATGTTTGGTTTGAAATTCTTTAATTCAAACATTTGGGTGAGATGTGTACCAAAGTTCGAACGAAGTGGATTTAAGCAATTATTCTTCAACAATGAGAAAATCCATACCGTATAATCGTTTCCGACATGAAAATTACGAAACAGTCTAATTGAGAAAAGTATCGGTCTAATATATAACAAAACAATTTCCTAAAACAAGTACATTTTGTATAACAGACATGAACCAACGACAACCATTGAACTCCACGCTCCTGACTTGGGACAGACATATAAAGGATATGGCGGGGTAAAACGTGTGTAAAAGCTCCAACCCTACATAACCTGGGACAGTGGTGCAACAGTTCAACATAAGAACAAACTATCAAATTAGGCTTAACTCGTTAGATCGATACTAAACAGAAAAAAATATCTAACAAAACACAGACCGGACGTGGGAGGGTATTTATTTATTCATCACAACAAAAATGGCACAATATACAGATCTGAGACTACTCGCAGTTACTGACAGCTACATTGTAGTTCAAAATCTATAACAACTAACAAAAAGTCATGTTTCTAAGACTAAAATATCAATCAGTACACGTCCAACATCCAGTGGTTATAGTGTAAAGACGTCATTAACAGTCAGAGAAACCAGCTTGTTTAAAATGATCACGTACTTTTATCTTAAATAGTTTGTACAATGGAGTAGACTGATTTACGCTATGTGATTACTAATATTCAGACTTGCTACACGCATTATGTTTTCTATCCGACCAATCCAATCACAATGAAAATTAGCTGCAACATGCAAGTTAAATAAATGAGACAATATCTGAAAAAATCTAATTTTTGGCAATGAGGAAAAAAAAAACATTGAGGATTCAGGAACTGTTGTCTGTAATTCATAAAATTGTTAAATGTGGTAACTATAGCAATATAGACAAGAGGCTCTCAAGAGCCTGAATCGCTCACCTTAAATTTTTTGCTTAAATCTTCCATCAATGATTATTTTGGGTTTTCAATTTATATAAATGGTTCTTCGATTCTGTCATACCTTCTTCAAAAGCAAAAACAAGAGTGGACACACTGAAATGTCTCGTTTGTCTCGTGTTCATAATATAATTTATGATGAAAGTATAATAAAACATTGTATACCCCAAGCATTACATTATTGCTGTTTACAGTTTATCTACATCTATAATAATATTCAAGATAATAACCAAAAACAGCAAAATTTTCTTAAAATTACCAATTCAGGGGCGGCAACCCAACAACGGGTTGTCCGATTCATCTGAAAATTTCAGGGCAGATAGATCTTGACCTGATAAACAATTTTACCCCAATGTCAGATTTGCTCTAAATGCTTTGGTGTTTGAGTTATAAGCTAAAAACTACATTTTACCCCTATGTTCTATTTTTAGCCATGACGGCCATCTTGGTTGGTAAGCCGGGTCACCAGACAAAATTTTTAAACTAGATACCCTAATTATGATTTTGGTCATGCTTGGTTAAGTTTGGCCCAGTAGTTTCAGAGGAGAAGATTTTTGTAAAAGATAACTAAGATTTACGGAAAATGGTTAAAAATTGACTATAAAGGGCCATAACTCCTAAAGGGGTCAACTGACCATTTCAATCATGTTGACTTATTTGTAAATCTTACTTTGCTGAACATTTTTGCTGTTTACAGTTTATCTACATCTATAACAATATTCTTGATAATAACCAAAAACAGCAAAATTTCCTTAAAATTACCAACTCAGGGTTAGCAACCTAACAACGGGTTGTCCGATTCATCTGAAAATTTCAGGACAGATGGATCTTGACCTGATAAACAATTTTACCCCATGTCAGATTGCTCTAAATGCTTTGGTTTTTGAGTTATAAGCTAAAAACTGCATTTTACCCCTATGTTCTATTTTTAGCCATGGCGGCCATGTTTTTTGATGAAATGGGAATTAAAACACAAACTTTATTCTAGATACCCTAGGAATTTACCAGTATTTCAAACAGAATTTTCAGGTAAATAAAACGGTCTTCTACATTGAATTCAACCCCATTATAATCTAACTTGATTTCAACAATTTCTCCATTGCAATGCATGTGCTTAGTTTTATTTATTTTATGTTACAGCTTGAAATATAATAGTGCTGCTTTTTGTGAATGTTTGCTTAGCTTTTTATAATTTGTGAATGCTGTGCTTTATGTTTTATGTTTGCTTTTAGTGCTTATTCTTATGCATGTATAGAATATAGTATTTAAATAGTGTAGCCTAAATGTGCATGAAATGTATGTTCTATGTCTTTTATGTTTTAATATTTGTAATGTGTATGTTTGTTATGTAAATGTATGCATATGTCGGTTATAAAAGCTCAGAGAGCTTATGTTTATTTGTTATGTAACATGCCGACTATAAATAAAGCTTTGAATTGAATTGAATTGAATTCTTTTTATTAAACAAAAACCCTTAGTTATGTTTTAATTCCCTACTCAGATTTTTTAAAACGTCACCAGTGTCTGAGCAGAAAGATGATGAACCAGGGGTATGTATAAAAACGTCTCCTCCTGGTTCTAAAAATGTTCATCGGAAGATATCAAGACATTGTTGATAAACATTCCGTATTAACTTCACAAATAATACACGATGGTCTTGAAGTTTAGATTCTAGGTATTGCGTTGTTTGTCATCTTAATAACTTGTTAATATATTATTCTTTTATTTGTCTTTGTAAAGTATTAATTTTTCTGTTTAGTCTTTTATTTTTTGGTAATATCCATTTGACGTGGCTCGGTACTTCTACATCCCGTCATTGTGTTATTGTGCTATGATAAATTTTGTATTCTTGTCTTTCGTTTTTGCTAATGTGCTTCGTCTATATGCTTTTTTTGTTTTTCTTTGTTGACATATTCGTTCGTTTTTATAGATTTATAATAAGATTATAACATAATGTTGACTGCTGTACCCCTATTTTTGACATTTTTACTTATGTCTGTTTGTTTGTTCACACATCGTTGTCAATATTTATTCAAAATTGAACACATTTAAGGTCATTGCTCCGCAGACTTTTCCAACTTGCCAATAAATGTTTTTCTATATTTAAGTAACATTTATCAAAGGTTTTCTTGTAATTCTTATTTTGTCTTGTCAAGTTTCTTTTATTCTCATCATTTCGAATCCTCCAGTTCACATATGTTTACTATATTATAAGCCTTCATTTGCTTGTGACAATCACCATTATACCATAGTTTGTTAATCTTATATTTACATTATTACCTCCTTAATGGTTTTGAAAAATACACCTCTTTCAACATAGTATTGTTTATGAAGCTTGTGCAATCAATCTATAACGGCAACCGCTGTTCAAACTCATAAATCCATGGACAAAAAACACAATCGGGGTAACAAACTAAAACTGAGGGAAACGCATAAATATAAGAGGAGAACAACGACACAACACTACAATGTAACTAACACACACAGAAACGGACCAAGCATCAGACAAAATCCCACGAGAATAACAAATATAACATCACAACCAAATACATGAATTTGGGATAGACAAGTACCGTGACACGTCTTATCGCAATGTCAATATACACTCAAAAATAAGAGAAAACAAACGACGCAACGTTAAATTGTAACACACACAGAAACGAACTGTAATATAACAATGGCCATATTTCTGACTTGGTACAGGACATTTTTAAAGGAAAAAATGGTGGGTTGAACCTGGTTTTGTGGCATGCCAAACCTCGCACTTTAATGGCAATGTTAAATATAACATAGAAATGACAACATAATATTACAGGACTACAATACAAATAAATAGGAAAACGTATTAGACAAAGAAACACATGATTAATGAATAACAAAAAGCATCAGGTTTAAAATTTAATACGCCAAAAACGCGCCTCGTCCACACAAGACTCACCAGTGACGCCCAGATATAAAAGATCGAAAGCGAAAAAAAGTACAAAGTTGTACAGCACTGAAGATCAAAAGTTGAGAAAGGTTGTGTCAAATACGGCTAAGTGTTTATGCTTGGGATAATAACATCCTTATTATTTAGAACAATTAATGCTATTGCAAACAGCAAATTTTATCAAATGAATATAACAGATATACATAATGAAACTGAAGTATTAACTCATTACATAAAACAAACACGAATACATAATAAATGACCAACACAGAATAGACACACCCGACTCAGTCCAGGCCTCAACGCAGTAAATTATGAAAATGACGTCAAATACGATGGTGAATAGGCATTACAAATCACGTCACATACGATGGTGAAAAGGCATTAAAAATTACGTCACATTTGAATATATGAAATTTCTGAAACAGCAGAAAAATTACGTCACATATGAAAAACTATATCTCAAAAGTAAGATAGAATTAGGATTGATTAAAGATATTGCATTTAAACACAACGCATATTGCAATACTTATTAATAGCAATTAACTATAATATATATATATATATGTGCAGTTTGTTATGAATCAAACTTCAAACGTAAATTATCGTACAGAGTATGTTGACCAAAATTAAATCTAATAAATGACGGCGGTGATTAATTTTTGTTTCCATAACACATAAATATAATAGAAAAGACGTCAACACATTTGACAAAGTCCGATGAGAATTACAAATATAACATTAAACATTTAAACTAAATACATGAATTTGGGATAGACAAGTACCGTAACACGTCTTATAGTAATGCGAATTCACACTCAGCAAAACAGTCACAATCGGGAATAAGTCACGTTCGGTAATTAAAAGATTAGACGACATAATGACAAACCACAATCTACCATGTGGTAAAAATGTCCTTAGCTAGTTTGGTTAAACACACATCGTATGGATCCACCAATTCGTGATGGTGTCCATAAAATTTACGGAGTGTCAATTTTAATCTGTCCTCCTCATAACTGTTGGAGAAGTTTCTGCGTAAGTAGCACACTCCTGTATATGAAATCCGTATAGTGTGAACAAACATCAAAACCATTATCTAAATTTAAAAACCATTATCTTAATTTAAAATAATCACAAAATAAATAATTATATGATATTTTTTACAAGTAAAATTTGATAATACATTTAATTTAGTGTGTGCATTAATAGACACAATTTAAAATCATGACTCTTGAACATAAAGTCAAGAATATAATTTTTAATCGTATTGAAATATACAATAACATTATATCTACCACACTTTGAAGGAATATAAACTGAACCAAATATATATTTTTTTAATGCAACCCCACAGCAAAAGAAAATGAACCACAATACTTCCTCAGATCTGCCTTTCAACGGCACTGCAGAATCAAATAACTCATTCATAACAAAAACAGCAACACAAATATTCCACTTAAGATTTTTTTATGTTCAAAATTTGTTATAATGTCATCCAAATCATCAAATTTTGTTTCTGACAAGAAAATTGTAATTTGTTTTACAAAACTCCAAAAAATCTACAGATTTCAACTTTGAGCTTAACCCAAAACATTCAGGACAACAATTTATGGCGATCAAAAGAGGTATGTGGTGAGCATGTTTTACCTAAATTAAGAGAACAGTTGTAGTTTACAGATGTGGAAATCTCGTTAATTGATAAGGAAGCGAAAAATCATGGCAATGAATAACGCTCGAGGGAATCGCATTAACTCTCTAAAAGGATCGAGACCAGTAAGCAGGGTAAGCATCTCCTACTGTGCATGCATCACCCACATGTAAATTCACATTCAGTCAAAATGTCACTGTACTGTTGGAAATAGGACACAATTGGCAAAATTACAAATCATACGACTATTCTGATAACTTAAGATATATATAAGACCGTGAAAACATACCGGTAATGAGTTGAGACACCAATACATCGTACCGGTCAACCAATTCGTGATGATTAAAATTATGTAGTGTCGATTTCAGTCATTATTCCTCATAATTCTGTTGGAGAAATATTTTAGGTGTCAATTTGTGTCAATTAATTCCGTATAATGTTAACATAAACTAGTATAACGTATTAACTGATATATGTAAACGCCATACGATGAAGTAGGGGATATTATACTGCTGAGAAAGGTGAAGTTGACAATTTGAAAATAGAAATAATTATGTTTGTCATAGATTCTAGTTAAAAGTCGTCATATGTCTCAATATCGAGAAAACATCAAACATGATCAAGCTAATCTAGCACAGGAATACCAGTACTGTAAAATTCAAACAAATCAATGGTTGATGAAACAACTAAATTTTCCATTTTTCAAGGTAGTATTTTTAATATCTTCTCTATTTCTTTAATGTGTGTATCATTATCATCATATTGTATCTAATGGTCAGGTCCATATAACGATTCCTTTAGTGTCTGATTTGTTATTCAGCTTGGTTCGGTTTGAAAAGTTATCATTCCTCTGGTCACTCAAGACGAAATGCACTATGACCTGGAGTTGAATATATTCAAGAAGACATCTCGTCTTGTCTATTCTGTGGCACTTCAAGTCTCTCATCTAAAGGAATTCCTTCTGCGTGTGCTATATCAACATCTTTTACCGTTAAATTCTCTTTTTCGTTCTCTTCGAACTTTTCTGATTGGGTTCCATTAATATATCCCTCAGAACTAGAGATTAAAGAAACAACAGACACGGCTTCCTCTGCCTAATTTTTAGACTTATATCTCGAATTTGACATACACAGTCATCTCAGTACCAGAATCTATGACAAACGAGACGATTTTAATTTTGAAATTATAACTTTCCCCAACCTTAGTAGCAATTTACCAACTTCACCTGCATATGGGATATATATTTCCCAACTTATTCGATATTCAAGAGCTTGCAGCTCCTACTCAGACTTTGTAAAACGTCATCAGTGTCTGAGTAGAAAGTTGATGAACCAGGGGTATGTCAAAGAACGTCTTGTGTTTTTTTCTAAAAAGTTCATCGGAAGGTACCAAGACCTTGTTAATAAATATTTCGTATCAACTTCACAAATAATACACGATGATCTTGATCTATAGATTCTGGATACTGATGTTGTTTATCATCTTATATCTTGGAATTAACTATTTGTGGATTCTTATAAATTCTATATATAACTTTTGGACTATTTTCAATCTCGGTCTATTTCTGAAATTTATTCTTACATACTTTTGATTTTTTTTAACCCTATATGCTAACATTGCCTATATAAATTTTAAAATTGTTTGTATGCACATTGAACAACAAATCTATGTGACGTATAAAAGTTTTTGACGTCAGACACATAAATCAATGAATGTGTTTGTAGATAGATGTTTTTGTGTTCTGTTAAATTGTTCCTTTTAAAATTGTTATACGATGATGACTGATGTACCCATATTTTGACTATTTTATTTATTGTGTCTGTTTAGTTAACGCATCAATGTAAATAAAACGGAATTTGATGAGACTGTCATCAAAGTGAGAGGGTTAGCGCTATAAAACCAGGTTTTGTCCTCCATTTTCTACATTTGAAAATGCATGTACCAAGTCAGGAATATGACAGTTCTTGTCCATTTTTTTTTTGATGCGTTTTGATGTTTGATTTTGCCATGTGATTATGGACCTTCCGAATTGATTTTCCTCTAAGTTCAGTATTTTTGTGATTTTACCATTTCATCAGATATTTTCACTTGTAATGTACTACTCCAGCCTATTTACATCAAAGCTATTTCGCCAAACCCTTAATTTTCACTGATATCAAAGCCATCTTCTAGTGCAAATTTTTAAAAACGTTTTAGTGTTTCACTGCACACTGTTTTGTACTTTGAATTTACTCTGCAGAAGTCTTTAATATTCTTTTTCTCTTTACCTCGCTTGCTTCTTGAGTCTATCATGATTACATGCTCTTCAAATTTCTTGAACGACATTGTAGAGAAAAGAAATTTCAAGACATTTAGTGAAAAAAATAGAGTGTACTATTTTCATGTCTTTGCTGTTTTTGATTTTTGATTAATTGAACCAACAGTATGCTTGTAAAAAGTGTAATAACGTGTTGGAAACCAAATTCACAATAGAAAACCATAATCACTTCACCAAAGGGAGTAGTTATTTCACAATCGCAATAAAAAGCGAAGAAATTTGTCTATCCTGTTACTATGGTTGCTATGGTTACAGTAACAGGATAGACAATTGTAGACAAAAATGTTGTAATTTTTTTTTCTATATATATATATAGGCGCAAAACGAATGAAATATTTCGTTGTTTGAACTCATCTGAAGGTTATATAACGTCTTAATCTTCCCAACTAAGCATTTGCAGGTGCAATACTGATATCGGTAACAGGATAGACAAAAAGGTAACAGGATAGACTTTTATATAGTGATATATCAGAAACGTACGTTCCTGTTACCAATGAAATAAAGAGAAAGGTAAACCAACTTATGAGGGATTTACTTGGTGTTGGGTTTATTTGGAAGGGTGAAAAAATGCCGAACAATATAAATTGCTATCTTAGACTTGCATTACTGGTGGTAATTTTTACAACCTTTGAAAACCAATTTTTAGAGGCATTTTTCAGTACAACCTCAAAAATTAGCAAATAATCTATTTTTACAGAATGAGTATATATAGAAGTTTATTCTCTTGAAAACCATCTAATTGGCTATGTAAAACAAGCTTAATATTTTATCTAAACCTTTTTTTAATAACCCAAAATTTGTTTTGAAAATGGTAACAGGATAGACAAAATATTGTACCACCGATCAAAAAATGTTTCAAGATATTCTTGTATGGCATCATTAAGATTGCATCTTTTAATCTGTTGTTCTTAAAGTACTGTTTGTTTTGATTTGCTTATGTAGAGGGTTGTTTGAATAAGTAACTTTTAATAATTTTTCCAATTTCAAAATTCGACATTTTTTTTAAATGACCCATATATTGATATTATTCGAAGTTGTGCAAGAGCCTGATATCTTGGATTTACGTCGACTATATCTTATGCTGTTAATAATGTATATATAACGTATATAGACACCAAATATTGAATTGAAAATATATCGGGATTAAATATATTTATCTAACTGGGAAATCAATGTAATTCATTGCAACCAATGTAATAAATTTATTTACTTTTCCAGTTGTCTGTCACCTGTTCATGTTTTTTTTTGTATCACTGTTCTAGAACAACCCTAGCATTATATTTCAGAACATATATTATCAAAACACTCCAGGGTTCCTGCCAAATATTTTAGGAATATCATAAACTCAATATAGATACCAGGCTCATGATCATAATGTGACGGATGGGTAAACTCGATGTTAGGAGAGGCAATATACAACATCTATTGCGGTTGACTGTGTAATCTCAACTCAATATAATACCATAATGACATAATAATAGAGCAACATTTACAAAGATATTGTGACGTTAACAATGGTAAAATAAAAACGGCGTTAAAAGTAGCGATACCGTTTGATGTACATTTAACTGTCTCTAAATCATCAATACATAATTTGTCACGCCAGACGCACGTTTCGTCGACATAGGATTCATAAGTGTTTCTTAAATATTGTAGTTTTTTCATTTAATCATCAGATATAAAACAAGCATACATTTTTGCTTCGTGTTGTAGGCCTCACTGTGACTTTGAGATGAGGAAATGAAATACAAATGCTGTTCCTTTGCTTTTTGTGTTTTTTGCTGTGTATGCTGGTGTTGTATTAAATAATTATGGATGGATACCCCCTATTCTTCATTTTCTATTAAATATATTTACCTTCTATTTGTGTTTGTTTCACTATTGATTACCTCTTATTTCAATTTTTGAAAATTTATTCAACTTGAGTACATACTAGTACATATAATAATCAACATATGATATGATATAATAATTCATTCTCATTTCATCTCCCCCGAGTTGCTTATTTTTCTTTATGAGTAATATACATGTATTATAGCAATGTTTTTAAATTCCTGTCAATCCCGAAGCAGTGCTAATTATCAATTATATACGAATTTGTTGTTTGCAGTTTCCAGAAACCAAGTCTGTGTTCTACTTATCGTATTTCACATAAAAAATTCGCATCTTTGCCTACATTGAAATTGACTTGTTCAGTCCACTGATCTTCTGTAAACATCTGGATATAATAATCTCCCGTCTTTGGTCCTGGTAATCTCCAGTTAGTGTATGATAAAGGGCTTCCATTAAATAATGTCCACACGAACCCAGGGCTTTCCGATCGTCCTTGTATTGCCACCCTAAGAGTCGGCCTTCCTTCTATAAATTAAACAAAAGATTTGTGTTGCTCACTCGGTACTGACTCTTTACATACATCGTTCAATGTAGTGATAGGTTGCTGTTTCATCTCATCAACGAAAAACATATTTCCGTTCTATTCATATTTGGTTCAATTCAACATATGTATTACACAAAACGCACCATCCCGTTGTCAATGAAATTAACATCGTCGTCATAGGTAAAATAGCGATAAACAGATTATCATTGGTCATCTCAACTCGATTGATTTTCTCACTTTCGCCGTACCGGCTCAAGCGAGAAAATCAATCTCATTGAGATGACCAACGATAACCTATAAGTGCTGCATATAGTTAAATGACATAAACTAACTAAATGTACATAAATATTGTGTTAAATGCGATGACTGCATGACTTTATAGTGTGCCCTACTTGAAAAAGACATCAGCAATTTACGGAAAATATGAAGACATAAAATGAGTTGTATTCTGGTTTGATTTCCTAGAAACAAAAACAAAGAGAACTTCTGGGGTCAATAATTGTGCAAGAAAGGCGAATGAAATATATATTTATTCAAATTAACGTAATCTCACTACGCATCGCAAATTATATGTTATTTTAGTATGCAGAACACACTCTTCATGCTTTGTAAGAATCTGAGCTATTAAAAGCGATGGTATTAGTGTAAAGATTGGGGTGGCAACTGTCTTTTTTTCACTAGTGCACACGGAGAGGTCCTATATATATTTCCTTTGTAAGTATCTATAAATAATTTTCATTAATAAATAAAGAATTGTTGATCATTATGACAATGTGAAGACTTATTTCTGCAAAAAGTATCAATTATTAGATTAATCTTTCTCTGAAAACTAAAATAAATGTCGGTTGTGGCAAATAACAATTATCGTTAACACATAACGGTATCCAAAATTCACTACGATATAACTGTTTTCTCTGACCAATGTTTGTTATATGTTTGTCTTGTTTTGCTAATGTCATTCTGTCGGGCTTTTCAATATAGTTTTTATAAGATCCCTTCGACTGCTATATAAATTGTTTGTCATTTCAGGACCTTTCATAGCTGACTATGCGATATGGGCTTTGCTCATTGTTGAAGGCCGTACGGTGACCTATAATTGTTAATTTCTGTGTCATCTGGTCTCTCGTGGAGAGTTGTCTCATTGGCAATCGTACAACATCTTCTTTTTCTATATTAAAAAATACAAGCAAAAGAAACTAAGCGTCCATTATCATCAATTTAAAAGATAAGTTTTCTGCTATTCGTGCATAATCTTTCAACGATTCCAAGGATTGACTTATATGTAAAAATATAGTAGTTTCGACTTCTCAAATCCGACAATGAACCCAAAGCCAAAAAGCTGCATCCGTTTGATTGTGCAGGATTTACCAATATGCAGTTACGTACAGTCGACTATTTGATTTATTGCTTAACTTGGTCATTCACTTTATAGGGAAATATACGTGTCCTTAATAGAGATAGAAAATAATCCTTATATAATTACCTAATATATGTTCAACATACGTTTGCCGGTCTTGTGAATCAATTCTAAGTAGTTCTGCCCCGTATGAGGAACACGTCGGAATAATGTGTCCGGTGTAGTCGATGTAGTGTTCTGCGTTGAAATTGTAACACAAATCAAGATGTCGATAGTACAAAAATCCTGGAACATTTGAAAAGCATCTACTGTCAGCTGCAAAACAAGTAATATGAAGTGATCGGCTCAGAAAAAGAGACTGTTTGGTTAACAAATACCGAACAATATTTCATATAATGTATATGATATGACCTGTTTCTAAAAGGAAGAAAATGTGTTTATGTAATTATACGTGTTTCTCGTTTCTCGTTTTTTATATAGATTAGAGCGTTGATTTTCCCGTTTGATTGGTTTTACACTACTAATTTTGGGCCCTTTATAGCTTTTTGTTCGGTGTGAGCCAAGGCTCAGTGTTGAAGGCTGTACATTGACCTATAATGGTTTACTTTTATAAATTGTTATTTGGATGGAGAGTTGTCTCATTGGCACTCACACCACAACTTCTTATATCTAAAAAACGAAGACAAATTTCTATTTTATAAGTCATTGACCTAGGTTAAATTCAAACTAAACACGCTAAAGCAATATGAAACACATACATGTAGATACTAACATAAGTCCTATGCGCGTTTTTGTTGTTGTTGATAATTATTACGAATCCATATAACGTATAATCAACAAACAATATTTCGTCAGCGAATGTTGATCAAGATCTTTACCTGGTTGTCGGGTTTTTCGTTACGTTCGTGACTTTGAACCGAGAGTTCAAAGCTGTGAAGTAGAAATCTTGAGTTGTTTGACCGTTATGGGTTATCTGTTTCACAGATGAAGACGGATATGTTCCAATTGTAATAATAATTTCGTCTTCTTTTCCCTGAATGTGACCTACCAAAATAGACTTTTCCTCCAGTTTTTATTTACATGAGTAACACGACGGGTGCCACATGAGTTCTCCCTTTTAATTGTGCTGGGGTTCGTATTGTCATTTGTAGTGTTTTGTACATAGTTGCATTTCCTCTGGTCGTTTGTTTGTTTGCCTTGTCATTTGTTCGTTTAAACTAATGAGTTTGAATGTCCCGCGTTGTCTATCTCCTCTGTTTCATAATTAATCAACTTATAATCGTAGATGTTGTGATGAGCACGTTTATATTAAACGACATGATAGAAGGATGTTTATTTTATGTTTTTTATTTTTACATGCATTCCTATTGATTTTTTTAATTAAACTTTGCCATCGCAGTATTTAAATGATTTGGTGTATTTCGGTTTTCTTTCCGAATCGGTTTCTAATATATTTTTTCAACATTTGTTCTCTTTTCCGTTGTACTTCTGCTTTTATATTGCAGGAATATAACAACAGTGTTCATGCATACGGACACACTGCAGTACGGGAAGACATTACATTTCTTGAAGATTTTGATAATATAACGAATTTTCTTTTAGAAGAAAGTCTTTGTTCACGTGTTTTATAATAAAGAGTAGACATCCCATTCGATCTATTAAGCCTATTCATATATTTTTTTTTATATAAAATTGAAGGGTCATATGTCTTTTAGTATGGTCTATGAATGCTACTACTAATTTAAAAGTGAAAGAGAACAAAAAACTAGAATAACGCAGAAACCAAAACGAAAGACATGAAGTTACATTTTGGCATCACAACTTTTTGGCAGTGGATAACAGCACTATGATATTAATTTCTTTTCTTTTTTCTTTCTTTAACCTCTTTTATCAAACTTTGATATTATAAACATGTTATAAACAATTCAACATATTGTTCTTAGAACATGATTACACAGTTTTATCCTCATCAAGATAAATACGATAGTCTTTACGGTAGGTATAGTGTCCGGCTAGGATCGTGGTTTTTCGAGTGATTTTGGTCCATTTTTTTCGAGTGTAGTTCGGGCTTTTTTCGAATGATAAAACATGCGATAAGTTCAATTGGTGGATATTTCGTAATAATAACAGTTTTTAACATTTCTACCCATCTTATATTGAATACTATACATGTTTTGATCAACAAAGAAGCTCAATTTCCTTGTATTTAATAAAAAAAAATCAGTGCTGGTTATTGTCCGGGTTTTTTCGAGAGCAACTGTGAATTTTCCGGGTTTTTAGACACATGGTCCGGTTTTTTTACAGAAAATTTGAAGGTATTCTAGGCTTTGAAAAATGACTTTTTTCTAGTTTATAACTGTATTTTAGTGAAGGACAATATCATATATTCCCAATAAGTCATCAAAACATATCAAAATGAATCTTTTTTAAATTTAATGCAAATATTCTGTTTGGAGAGCGTTAAAAACTACTTTCCAGTGTTCATTTAGAAATAACTTGATCCTTAACAAAACGGTGTCTAGAACATTATGCAGGGAACTCCTATTTATTTTAACTTCATTTCATGCTACTTTTGGTTTTACAGTTAATAATATTTCTTGTGGTGAACTCCGGAGATTAATAAAAGAAACCTATTAATCAAAAACATCAAACACACACACACACTTAATTCATCCCTTTTTTTTTATTGCCATTGAACACCAAATTTGAATAAAATTTCAGATAAAATCAACAATGAAATGAATAGTTCATTAGCTTAAATATGATCCTTTAGCAATGATAGACAAATACAAAATGTGTATATCATATGTTATCACCAGCTGGCTAGATTGTCCAGTGCTTCGAACGACACCAGGAACAACATTGTAATGTCTTGATTAATATTCTATTTTCCACTTTTTAGACACTTTTCGTGTATTGAAAGGAAGTTATCATGGTGTTTAGTTGCTGTATGATCAATTATTATATTTGTATAATTAGACTCCTCCTCACAGTTGTAGCATTTGGTCATTTTCGGTTTCCATTTCTTAAACAATAAAATAAATAATACAAGATACAAGACAAATAGATAATAAAATATCTAAGATGTATACTCTTTTTAGAACATACATCTCATCTTATAAAATATATGTATGTACGACTCAATTCGAATTATCTATGCTTATGTTCCGGACCATATGAGTATGAGGACCATACGCGTATGGTCACAACCATATGCGTATTCTCACATGGTCAAACTGTACACGTATGGTCGGACCATATCATAGATATAAGAAGATGTGGTATGAGTGCCGATGAGACAACTCTCCATTCAAATAACAATTTATAAAAGTAAACCATTATAGGCCAAGGTACGGCCTTCAGCACTGGACCTTGGCTCACACCGAACAACAAGCTATGAAGGGCCCCAAAATAACTTATTCAAAATCATTCAAACGGGAAAACTAACGGTTAAATAAAAAAAAAATTTTAAACGAAAGATATATATTTATGTTATTTGGCGAAAAAAGTAATAAAGTGGCGAAAAATGTATTGTTTTGAGTAACTTCGGAAAAAATAAATGCCCAAGGGGAAAACAAATTTTGGACCATATAGTTATACATTAATTTAGAAACATTCAATAATACAATAAACTTATCTATAATAATGACGGTTACATGAAATTTATTAATTTCATAGTTCAAAGGCTACCCAAAACAGCACAAGTTACAAGTTGAAACCAATTGTCTTTCAATTAATTGTCGTAAGTTGGGTGAATCTGTTTTCTGTCCGTCTCTAGTATCAATTATTAGACTCTTTATCTTATCGATTTTTTTTTGTCAGTTAGTAAAACAGTTGAACTCTTGTTTAACAATTCATTAAGACATTTTTGGAAGTTATCTTCTAAGTCGACATTTTGCTGTCCAGTAATAGTTATCCCATGAGGTCCATTTTAGCTATAAGAAATGTGTATAAGCACTCGATAAAAAAGGACACACTCGAAAAAGCCCGGACATGAAAAACTGAATTAACTCTCAAAATGTCGTTTCAAATGCAGTAACAAAAGTTTTTGTAAAGTGTCTGTATATCTAAAGATATATAGATTCCATGTATGCATTTCCGTCGACATTTGCATTGGTATGTGTAAGAAAATGACTTTATTCGGTATTTTGGAATAAAAGCATTTTAAGGCTAAATTAAAATTTTTAAACGAAAAGCAATGCCAGAATGATAACAGCTTTATATTTCAAATGCTAACATATTATGTATAACCTTGTATATATATCAAACTCAAGCTTCTATATCACGTCTTGTTAGAAAAGAAGTCTGTTTGTTTACATTTTTGATCATATTCACTCGAAAAAAGTGGTCACACTCGAAAAACCACGATCCTAGCCGGACACTATACCTACCGTGGTCTTACCAAAATTGAAAATCAATCAGTAGCGTTTGCATAATTTTGCATAAGCCTAAAGAATAAACATAATGATTTTATGAGCACAAGTCATCATTACAGTTTTGAAATAGTCAAATAGCCTTATTTTACATTTTTTGCCGTCAGTTGAAATATGTCAATTATTTTTAATTTGTCTTTTGTACATACAATGTATCAAAACCCGTTACATCAGAGAAAATCAGGAATATTTCTGTGCCAAAATACTATAAAAAAAGTATTTCGTTGAAGTATATCGAAAACCTTATAATTATTAATTCCTACTATTCTACTAATATAAATATATATTTAATAGTTATATGTATTTCCATACAAAATTGCATAATCTAATGCAGTAAATAACAATCGTTTTGTATAAGCAATCCGTTATTAGTCACTGTTGCGAAGGTTTTATCGAACAAAACAAAAAACTAAAAACATATGACGTGTAAAAAGCGTATTATTATGATTTGGCCTTTTATCACACAATGTTTCAGCCTCGACCCATCTAATATAATCCAGTGAACAGAGCACTCGTCATTATAATGGGGTCTCTATGTAATATAAGTATGATATTGAAAAAAGACTTAATATTCGCTATATAACAACAAAATATATATAACTTATTGCACGAATATTGATGCTTACAATATCATAGGTCAAAACATTGGATTCAGGTCGTTTTTGTAAATTAAAAATGCAATTTTGGACGATATTTTACCGGTCTTTCTATATCATTTGTGTATTACATTCAGCCAAAATAAAATGAAAATGTCAATGAGTGAAAACATTGCATCTTGATCTTTATTCCATTCTTTACTTTTTACTTAAAAGTTTATTTCGCACAAAAGATGTTTATAATATCACGATATTTTAACGCGCGCAAGCACGCAATATAAAAACAAGATCACGGAAAAAACCCAATCCGTTCTTACTGCATGCATCAGACCTTTAGGAATTGAACGAAGTTAAAATGTATCATAAATGTCGCTGAAATATTTGGTTCTATATTATAGTGCCATTTTTTTTTTGAAAGGGAAGTAACTCCTTACTCACCCCATATGGTAACTAACCCCATATGGCCACTTATCATATATTTTTTATTCACCACGTGTAGTCCTTTAACCAATCATAACCCTATAAATCTATAGGTGGTAATATAATATTAGTTACATGGTATGTTCGTGACCATATATATTGGGTCAGTAAATTCCATATAGGGTGAGAGCGAAGCTCGAATCCCATTTGAAATTTACTGACCCCATATATATCGTATTAGGTCACTAGCACACCGTGTAACGAATTTATCTTATCGACTATCTTCACATGTGGTATTTAGACTAGCGGCCTATCAAAGTGATTAAGTCTTCAATACTTAGTATTAAGAACTTACTTCCATTTG